>NC_056749.1:578019164-578141664 GCF_019279795.1 Protopterus annectens
TCATCATGTTGTGAACTGAAAGTTTGATGATGTCATTAGATTCGCAGTTGCTCTGAGAACTTTTTAACTATCGACGTAAAAGACCTTTATACCCCAATCCCTCATTTAGAAGGGATAGAATGGGTTAGTCTTTTACTTAGATCTTGGAAAGCAGCAACGAATGAAATAACTTTAGTCGAATCCTTATTAGATATCATCCTTACGAACAACTACTTTCTGTTCGACCAAGAATTTTATTTGTGTAGCTATGGGGTCTCCTTGTGGTGCCAGTTTTGCCAATTTTCTCATGGCATACTGGGAGAGGACGTTTATTTTTAACATTCCCCACCACAAGGCAAACCTCATTTTGTACACACGATTCTTGGACGATATTTTTGTCCTGTTCGATGGTGATAATATACAGGCTGAGTCCTTCATTTCTTACTTGAATACCACAACAGAGTTTTTCAAATTTACAGCAACATTTCACAAGGACATAATAGATTATCTAGATGTCAAGTTATTGAAGGATAGGATTAACAACAGATACGTATCTAAGATTTATAGGAAACATACGTATTGTAATTCCTTCCTTCACTTTTCAAGTTGCCATCCGTTTCATCAGAAATGATCGATTGTCAAGGGGCAATTGATTAGAGCAGCAAGGATGACTACACTTGAATCAGACTTTCAAGTAGAATGCGACCACTTGAGCTGTATGTTTCAATGGCGAGGTTATCCTAGTAACCTAATTCAATCTTTAGTTTGTGAAGTTTTTGAAAAAAGGAGGACTGATCTCCTGGTTCCTATCCTTAATTCGAACTATGTAGACAAGAATATAGATGTGACTGTTACTAATAGTGACCTACTTAGAACCCAAGGAACCACAGAAACAGGAGATTCCAATTTTAAAGATGGTTTTATCACTACCTTCTGTACAGACAGTGGTATGGTAAGATTCATCTTATATAAAAATTGGCAGTTTATCACTAATGACAGGACATTACTTGACAAACTAGGATTACTACCTAACATAATTTTCAGGAGAGGTTATAACCTTAAGAACCTTCTTGAAAGTGGAAGTAACTGTAATTTAGCTAGAAACATAGGGATGAATATGTGTGGTAATTGCAGGATGTGTAGATTCATTGAGGTTGGCAATACATTTTCTATTAATGATGTCAAGTTCAATATCAAATTTAAACTTAATTGCAACTCTAAACTTGTTGTGTATGTTGCTAAGTGTGTATGCTGTCCAGCATTCTACGTGGGTAAAACCAAGCGTAGACTGCGGGACAGAGTTTATGAACACACTTATGCAATTTCTACGAAGAAAATCAATAACCCTTTGGCAAAACATGTTGTTTATAATGAAGGACACGGATTCACGTTTAAAGCAATCGACCAGATTCAATGAGAGGGGGCCCCTTCAACTTACTTTTAGAGGAACGTGAACTTGCATGGCAAATTCATCTAAATGCATTTTCCTTTCCTCGTTTAAATGATGCCTGCAACATCGGATGCTTGTTAAAACTTAGAAGTCTGAAACTGTAATCATCTCTGACTTCTTATGTTGCGTGGCAAATATTTAATAATCTGTTCTTTTTGGGATTTGTGTGGTAGGGATTTTTTTGAAACTATTTTTTTGAAACTATTTAGTAGTATTGTTTTTCACAATATTTTTACTTATTATAAGTGAGTTTTATATCTTAACAGTTGATAGACAGGAATCTTAGGACTTGTCAGTATATGTAATTTTAAAGCACTTGTGAGGCTGATTGAACTTAACTTGAACGTATTCATTTAATTTACTTAACTGAATCTTAATTGATTAATTCATCATGTGATTGTATTAATTATTTATATAACACTGTTGGAAAAATATGTTTATTTCTGAAGAAGTTGCTTTATTTGAGCAACGAAAAGCGCTTAAAATTAAACGCGTCTTGTGTACTTCTGTTGCAGCTTGTGGGCTTTCTTAGTCTCGGTTTTTCTGCTGGCCAAGTTCTGAGGTTTTTAGTGTTCTTCTTCCAGTACTTTGTTTGCTCTGAGATGACAACAAGTAGTGTAAGTTGTGTAGAACTGGGATTATATTATCCTTTTGTAAATTTCAGTGTTACACATTATGTGTTTTATCTATAGACCAGTGTCCCACATTGTCACATGACTGACTGCAATAATGCAGGTTTCAGGCGACAGTATGATATAATGAGGACAATATATCATGTAGTGGGTTAAACTCTATGCAGGTCTGTTAAAATGGTAATTTATGACTGGAAACCAAAGGCTCCCTGATCGAGGTCACCTCTCATCTTAACATAATCAAGTATTTTTAAAGTTAATGTTAGCTGAAGCTACAGCAAGAAGTTCTCTGGTTCAGCTCTCAGAAGGGGTGCCTTCTGTGCGAGTCCTCCCTGTGTTCACATTGGTTTCCTCCAGATGCTCCATTTTCCTCCCACATTCCAAAGACTTGCAGTAGGTAGATTTGACACTCTAAACTGGCCATAAGTGAGACAGTGTGTGTGTGTGTGTGTGTGTGTGTGGTATGGAAGAACAGCCGTGGCAGGGCTAGCCACCCAGCAGTGTGAACATTGGCTTTAGATGATTGTTACTGTTAAAGTGATACCCCAAACCCATGTATAAAAATGGGAGAAAGAGGTTGTGTCTGTCCTTCTGCTGTCATTACTTGAGCATCACATACATTTATGGGAAAACAAATTATAAGTATTACTCTGGGACTTACTTATTAAAGGGCTGTCATCTTAGTGAGAACTAGCCAGCAGTGTGGCACAGAGAAATAGGACTCTGACTGTGACTCAGGAGACCTGGGTCCATGGCCTAGGCCCAGGAGCTGGAGGAAATAGAGTGGAGGTGGTGGTGGAAATAGTAGCTTAAACTTCCAAGAGGGAGAGTGGGTTTCTAGCCTGCCTATAACAAACCCTATACAGACATTCTGCTGTGGCTCAGTCAGACAGAAATGAAAGGCAAGCAAAAGCAGGTTATTCAGAACTGACGATGTGCACATAACACAACAGACACACACATCATATTGATATCATTGCATGGTGTGCATGAGGGCGGGATTAATGGCAAGTCAAAAGAGAAAAGGGCTTGATTATTGTTAGAGTCATGCTGTACCTGGACTCCCTTACATTGTCTAACTGTGGCGCTGGGTCAGAGCGGATGGTGATTGGTACAAGGGTGGAGCACCACAACTACATATGAGAAAGGTCAGTGAGCGGGATTCAAACAGCAGACTAAAACTAAAAAGTCATGCTGAAAAAAGATGTTTGTTATTCTCCTGGTAACTTGGCATCACATAAGGTAATGCTTGTTGTCTATTTACCAGGTAATACCGCTTTTGGACTATTCTATACTGTTTCATGTAATCACATGTATTAGTTGAAGGAAACATTTTGTGAGCTAGAGAACTGCAAACTCACTTTTGCTAGACCTCCTCAAAAGTTGTTTTTTTCTTTAAATATATTATTGTAAATGATACAAACCACCCAATGTTACAGGCACCTTTGCATAAAAGTATTCCAGAGTATCCACAAAGTAAACACAAAGTCCATGAACTGTAGAGGTGAGGCTTCAGGAGCAGCTTCAGTTTAGTAAAAAAATATACTCCAAAACAGCAACCTCAGCTTTATAAGGTGTATACTCAAATTTCTCCAACCACAGAACAAAGATCTGGATTCCACTCGGCTGCAACACAGTTTTATTGGTGCACAAGCGCTTTTCAAACAGCTTCTTCAGGTGTATAACAACTATTAAAATACACACACCTTATATAACACTTAAAGTCAGTCACATGACTCTGCTTAACCATTTTTATATACATACAGCATACAGCATGTGATACAGCACATGTAGTATATCTAGCTATCTGCCAGGCATGTCACAAATTTTATGTAGGGAAAACAGATCGTCTTTTAAAAGATAGGATAAGAGAACACCTATATCACATTAAGAAAAGAAGTAGTTTTAATGCATTAGCGAAGCATGTGTCAGTTACCAATGAACAACATGTTTTTAAATTTGTTATCTTATGTAGAACATTCACTGATATAAGAGGGGGTGATATAAAAGCAAGGACTGAAGAAAAAGAAGCTGAATGGATTATTAGGTTAAAGGCTAGTTCAGGGCATGGACTGAATGATTCTGTTCCTATAAGACCAATATTAAAAAAGAGACCATTGAATAGGTGAATGTTGAATTTTTTGAACTTTATGTATGCTTTTAACATATATTTTTATACTATATAAGTTTAGAATTTGTAAGAGTGGATCAAGAAAGTAACACTTAGAATGTGTATATATGCCTTTAAAAATGGTTAAGCAGAGTCATGTGACTGACTTTAAGTGTTATATAAGGTGTGTGTATTTTAATGGTTGTTATACACATGAAGAAGCTGTTTGTGAAAGCGCTTGTGTATCAATAAAACTGTGTTGCAGCCGAGTGGAATCTAGATCTTTGTTCTGTGGTTGGAGAAATTTGAGTATACACCTTATTAAGCTGAAGTTGCTGTTCTGGAGTATATTTTTTTACTAAACTGAAGCTGCTGTTCTGAAGCCTCACCTTTGCAGTTCATGGACTTTGTGTTTACTTTGTAGATACTCTGGAATACTTTTATGCAAGGGTGCCTGTAACATTGGGTGGTTTGTATAATTTAGAAGTTTCTACATTTTTTACCCAAAAGTTCAGGAGTTATGGCTACTGAAATGGATAACATAGAACTTGAATATACACCGGGCTTAAAACTGAAATGGACTGAAAACAACTTAGAATTATTTTTATCCAAGGTGAGTGAAGAAGAAAATCCACTTTTGAAAAGTGGTATGGTCATTGAAGGGACAGAACATTCTAATATAGATTTTTTGGCCATGAGAAGTGATATTTTCTCATTAGAAAAAGATTTATATAAACTAAAACGGGTACAATATGAGAAGTTTCATTTAGAAGCTTGTTTAACAGAACATGTTATACCTCGAGGTTTAAGAGTGCTCAAAATGCCTGCACAGACTGTATGAGGCTCCATATTGCTAAGTGAATGGCAACAACTAAATATAAAAACTAGCTTGGGGTATTTAAAGCTGCTAGCAGTGGCAGCAGAGAGAGAAATGATAAAAACTAATGGCAGTATAAAGAAAAAATATACTGACATATGTAAAACTTATACTACAGAAGCACTGTTTAAACCTATGACTGATATGGTTGAGAATCTGACAGTATATGCCAGAAAGCTTCTACAAATTAAATTAAAGAAGCTTTGTAGAGATCGGAAGGACTTCTCGTTGGGCCATATCTTCACTTGGCCACGAGATGTAAATGACCATAATAGTATGGCACCTAATATTGATTCAATGCCCCAACAAGTAAATGAGAGAATTCAGTTTGTACAAAATTCGACTTCTAGAGAGATACCGATTGGTCAAGTGGAAGCAGACGGGCGTGGTCGTGATGACGAGCGTGGTTGTGATGCCGATAGAGCAAATGCCTTGAAGTCTGATGTTTCGAATGCACTGGTGACATCTAACCTTGGAGCAAGGAAGAAGACGTTTCAAGTAAGCGCAGAAATACATCACGAAGCAGAAAATGAAACCTCCAACATTAAAAACGCATCAGCACATCCAACTTCTTCTTTTTTAAAAGGAACTGGCCCTTTAGGCTTGAATTTTCCTCTGCCTATAAGGGAGAGATCTATGAACAGGAATGGGAGAGGTGGACCGCGACAACAACAGAGGGGGAGAAGTATAGTGAGAAACAAGAGAAAACTCGACGAAGGTCCGGTGAGTCCATTTACAATAAAAAAGGCCTTCCAACAAGTAAGACATTAATTGTAAATTTATCAGATTATGGTTTAACACATTCTGAATCAAACATGTTAGAAAAGGGGTTATCTTTTATGCCGGCTATGGATATGAACATCACTGATATTATTTTCGATTTGAAACTGTTTACCCATAACTTGACTTTGAAAACATTATTTGGTAATGAGCAGAAAGAGTCTGATGCTACATTCAGGAAACTGAGTCTTTTTGTACCAAAACAAAATGCTTTAATCAATGCATTTGAGCAAACTTGTATTTCTGATATGTATAAAATGTATTATGAGAGGAAACAACTTAAGGAAAGTGTCAAATGTCTTAATTTAAGTACAGAAGAATTTAAAGCTATGCATGATTTAGAGAGTAATAACCAGATAACTATTAGGCCAGCAGACAAGGGAGGGCAAACGGTGGTTATGAATAGAGTTGATTACAATAGTTTGATGCTAGAAATGCTGGATAATACTGACTTCTATCAAAAAATTACATCCATACAAAGTAAAAATATGATATCAAGCGTAGAAAAAGAAATTAGACACCTTGAGAAACTAGAGCTTTGTGATAATAATATGGTCAAATATTTAGTAGTTACAGATCCAACTATTCCAAAGATACAGGGGTTGCCTAAACTCCATAAAAATTCCATCAGACCCCCAATGAGACCAATAGTAGTCGGAAAAAATTGGTGTACTGAACCGGCTTCAATATTCATTGAGAAAAATTTGAAGGCCCTGATATACAAATCAAAGTATATCTTGAAAGATACAGAGCATTTTCGCAGAGATTTATATGAATTTACTAATGAAACGAATGTATCAGAACAGTACTTTTTTGTTACATTAGATGTAGTATCTCTGTTTACAGATACCAGATCCAGTTGGTATTAGAAATGTGATACATCTGTTAGAGATGAATAAGGAATTTGTAAGTAGAACCATAGGAATATTACAAAGACTGTTAAAAAATAGTGCTTGAAAATAACATTTTTGTATTTAGGGAAGATATGTATTGGCAAAAGAATGGAGTGGCAATGGGCACTCCATGTGCTAATAGTTATGCTAATGCTGTTATGTCCAAATGGGAAATGGAAAATGTTATAAAAGGAAAATTTGATAAAATGATTATTTTTTATAGGAGATTTGTAGATGGTCTCTTTCTTTTATGGAGAGGGACAGAAAGTCAGTTATATGAATTCTTAGAATTCATTAATAACTCTACAGAATTTCTTAACTTTACCATGAATTGTTCTACTGATGGTATCAGTTTTTTGGATGTTTATGTAGAGAAAGATAGTACAGGCAAGATTAGAACAAGAATGTACAGAAAGACCTGCCATGCAAACAAATTATTAAGTAGAGATAGTATGCATCCCAATTTTATATTCAGAAATGTAGCACAAAACCAGTTCCTAAGGGCGTCAAGATTAAGTGTAAAAACCAAAGAATACAAGAAACAACTAATTTTGACAGGAAAAGAATTACTAGATAGAGGCTATGATAACATAATGGTAACTAAAAACATGGAAGATGTGATGAGTAAAAGAGAGAATAAGGCTAAACCATATTTCTCAAAACAATTAGTGAATGGGAAAGAGAAAGTGACTCACAAGAATGTAAGGATGTGTTTAAATTATTCAAAAGATGATGGGCTGTACACTAATATTATAAATGAACATTGGAATATATTAACATCAGATTGTAAAATGAAAGAGTAGGCACAAAGCCACAGTTTAGCTTTAAAAATAAGAAGAATTTAAAAAGAAGGCTCTGTATAGACAGAGAACTGAAAGGTAGAGAAAATGAAAAGGGCACTAGACCATGTGGCAAGTGCAACTTTTGTAGTTTTATTTGTAATGATTCACAATTTAAACACCCTGACACAGGGGAGATGTTTTATCTGTGAACCTATGCGAAATGTGATACAGCACATGTAGTATATCTGGCTATCTGCCAGGCATGTCACAAATTTTATGTAGGGAAAACGATCGTCTTTTAAAAGATAGGATAAGAGAACACCTATATCACATTAAGAAAATAAGTAGTTTTAATGCACTAGTGAAGCATGTGTCAGTTACCAATGAACAACATGTTTTTAAATTTGTTGTCTTATGTAGAACATTCACTGATATAAGAGGGGGTGATATAAAAGCAAGGACTGAGGAAAAAGAAGCTGAATGGATTATTAGGTTAAGGGCTAGTTCAGGGCATGGACTGAATGATTCTGTTCCTATAAGACTAATATTAAAAAAGAGACCATTGAATAGGTGAATGTTGAATTTTTTAGAACTTTACGTATGCTTTTAACATATATTTTTTATACTATATAAGTTTAGAATTTGTAAGAGTGGATCAAGAAAGTAACACTTAGAATGTATATATATGCCTTTAAAAATGGTTAAGCAGAGTCATGTCACTGACTTTACATGTTATATAAGGTGTGTGTATTTTAATGGTTGTTATATACCTGAAGAAGCTGTTTGTGAAAGTGCTCAAAAATATCTCTAATGCCTTAAACTAATAATTAACTTTTAAACTAAGTATAAACAAATCATTAAAATAAACATTCTCACTACAGACTGAATACATAAGTGTAAATAATTATTCCTTCTACCTCAGTAAAGCTTTTAGTTTTAAAATACGTTTGATAGAAATCATATCATTTAAGCCTGGCGGCACCAGGGCATTTAATTTCAACTGCCATAAAACTTCCCTCTCTTCAAGTGTCAGGCTAGTTGGGCCACCTCTACCATTTTCAATTATTTTTTCAATGACCAAGAATAAAAATTCATTTTCGGGAAATAGTAAAATGTGCCTAGCCAAGGCATTATTAATGTATATTAGAGATATTTTTGAGAAAAATGTTCTGGTACTTTAAAATAAGGTGGGGTGGTTGTTTTAGGAAATTATGTCATGATTCTTTATGTATTTAAGCATATGGTTGTAGTTTTAAATATGTCTGAAGAAGTTTACACATTTTAGTAAACTAAAGCGCTTACAAAATTATTCTTGTTTCCAGTGTGGTGATTTCTCCTTTTTTGCAGGTCTGAGGTTTTTATTATCGGCCTTGATCCCATTGTCCTGGTTGAGGAACCATATCTGTCCTCTTCCAGTCTTTAGGGACCTTATCTTCCTCTCATGACCTGTTGAAATGATTAATTAAAATGATTACTAGTTCCCCTTCAATTTTCTAAGAAGTCTTACATGAATCCATCAGACCCCATTGCATTGTCTTTCCACAACTTTTGAAATTCTTTAATAACCATTTCCATGGTGACATGACCGAAGTTATCTCCATTTTCCTGGCCATTTCGACTTGATCAATGTGATAAACCTGGATTTGTTTTGTCTGTAAATGCAGATTTAGTGTCTCTTCTTCCTAATCTGTTTTGTAAGCTTTACTATCCCTGTTTTTGTTTTTTACTCCCCTATCTGTCAGTAAAATATTGATGTTCTTCGTGTTTCACTGTTGCAGTCATTACATTTAGGTAATCTGCTGGCAGGTTGCCCTCAGTCGGCCTGAATAACAAAGTCTTGGGTCCTGCATCAGTTGCTGTCACCTCTTCCATGACGTCAGGTCGTCAGGGGTATAAAACATGCAGCCAATGCCATTTTATTCAGTCTTTTTTGCCGCACGGTGCCCGAAGCACCTGAAATTTTCGCATTTGAGTTTCAGAACCAAAGTCTTCAATTAAAGCTAAGTACCCCGTTGGGGAAACTTTTTCTTGCTCCTTACCGCTGTCAGTAAAAGTTAATAATTGCATTACTTCTGGGAAGCAAATATCTTATAAGAATTTTTATTTGTACTGTATTCCTTGCCTAGTCCCAGATCATAACGTGCCTTGCTGTCAGTTTTGTGCTAGATTTAACCAACGCAATATTAAGCGTTGGTATATTTTTGCTTCAAAATATTTTGGATCCAGATTTAATTACCCTGAAATGTCGTCGGATAGCAATCCGACTACCTGAGTTCACATTCACAAAAAACGCAAAAAAAAAGACAGAGACAGACCACTGAGGTCCAAAACCGACGACGAAGCTTCTCCTAAGCCAGTCACCGGTTCACCGGTACTCAATGAGGTGCTTTCGCAGCCCTTGATGCCCGCTACTTTTGAGTCGCAGGCATCTACCGAGACCCATGCCGCAAGATTCTCAGAGTATTGAACCCGCGGATGTCTCACCCTCAGATGGGTCTGGAGCCCCTGAGCAGGCACCGGCTTTTGAGGGTGTTTTCAGGCCTCAACATTTTTATATAAAATTGACACCAGCTTCAAAAACAAAAACAACTTTTAAGTCTAAAAAAATGACGCATGAGCCATGTGCTCAGGCCCCTATGCCTAAAAAAACAGATGATCAAAATGGCTGAGGACTTAATTACCTTGATCAGGGGTCCCCCCCCCTGCTAAGAGGCCCAGGCAAGACACTGATTATGAATCTTCAGATCAGGTTTCTATTTCTTCTGATTCCTCTTCTGATCAGGAATTTTCTATACCACCCTATGAGGATTCAGATGCAGAAGAATCCATCCCATCTGCATCTCCTCCTGAGGTTTATTCATTTGGAGAAACCTTGCATACTTTAAGGGAACATTTTCATTGGGAGAGTCAAGATTTCTCTGAATCAAAAAAGAGGCTTAGGGATTTCCTTCTTCTTCCTCAGCATAGGCCTTTGGTTATACCTCCTGTATTAGACATTGTTGATGATGTGTTTTCGGAATCAAGCATGAATCCTGATTCCCTACCTCTGACTCCTAGTAAGCCAGACAGATATTACAGGGTTCCTGACTCCCACAAATTTCTATTCAAAAATCCTGCTGCTGATCCTGAAACTATCTCACAGGGTCCCAAAGGTGTAAAGGCCTCTACAGCCAAAAATCCTACCCCCTCTGATAGAGATTCCAGGGCACTGGATAGATGGGGAAAGAATGTTAAACCTTGGCAATTAGGGCCTTAAACTGCCAGTTTCATATGCTTAAATATCAACAGCATGTTATGGGCCTATTGAAACAGAAAATGATGTTGATTTCTGATTGTGTGGAAAATAAAGAATTACAGGAATTATTGCATGCAGCAGAACAGGTTGGAAAGCATACTTTGCAATGTGGTTTTGATTCCTTGGAAGCCTCTTGCAGGGCCGCAGTTACTGGATCTGTGATTAGAAGGCATGCCTGGCTCAAGAAGCAAAATCTGCCTGATCATGTTAAAGCTAAATTGTTGGATGCCCCTTTACAGCATGATACTCTGTTTGGTAATAAGGCAGAAGTGGTTTTAAAGAAAATGGAAGACAAAGCTAAATCTATGCAAACTGTAAAAGATTTCTTACAAGTGCAGCCACCCAGATTCAGTAGGCACTGGCCTACTAAAAACTGGTCCTTTCCTGTGGCCAACAGAGCCTCTCAAGGCAAATCCAGGTGCTCAAAAGGCTCTAGATACCAATCACAGGGTTCTTACAGGTCAACGCAATGGGGTGCCTCTACCTCCAAATCTGGTGGAAACAAAGCACAACCCTACAGTAAGCAGTCTCAATGACTTCCCTCTACCATCACCAAGCACTTATCTTTTGGCAGCCCCCTTGGGGGGAAAATTAGCACTTCATGCTCAAAATTGGCAGTTAAATTACCCAGGACAAGCGGGTATTAAACATAGTATCCCAGGGGTACAGATTTCATTTCCATACTTTGTCAATTCCAAATGGTTGGCCAGATCTGCCACAAAATCAATGGTCAGAGGCACAGAAACAAGTTACGTCCCTCATGGATATGGGGGCTATTCAACCAGTACCAGAACAGGAAAAAGGACAAGCTTTTTACTCAAGACTGTCCCTGGTACCCAGAAAAGACAATGCCTGGCGTCCAGTACTGGACTTATCAATTTTGAACACGTTCCTGGACATTCCAAAATTCAGAATGCTGACTTTACAACAGCTACTGCCCATGCTGGGCAAGAACACTTGGTTAGTGACTCTAGACTTAAGAGGCATACCTGCATATCCCAATAAGGGAATCGTGCAGAAGATACCTTCACTTCAAGGCAGGTTTTATGCTTTACCAATTCTGTGCACTGCCCTTTGGCGTATCTACTGCGCCCAGGGTCTTTACAAAGTGCCTGGCACCAGTAATTGCATTTTGCAGACAAAGAAGCATCCAAATCTATCCTTACATAGATGACTGTCTCATTCAAGCAGAAAACAAGGACATTCTTCTTCAACATCTGGCATTTGTAAAAAGGCTTCTAACATGCCTAGGGTACACAATAAATGAAAAGAAATCACAACTGGTACCCTCAAAAAATTACATTCCTGGGTGCAAGCTTGAATACAACTGCCCAGATGGCTTATCTTATGCCAGACAAACAAAGGCAACTGACTATATACTTCAAACAGATGGCAACAAAAACCCAGTTATCTGCAAGACATATTCTGCAGGCTTTGGGGTTCATGGCATCCTGCATCCTACTAATTCCATATGCAAGACTGCATATGAGGAAACTTCAGTTGTACCTAAAAAGCTTATGGAGTCAACATTGTCACAGTCTGGAAACAATGATTCCACTCATTCCCTGCCTACAACAGGAGTTTCTTTGGTGGGCAGAGACATGTCACCAAAACAAGGGACTGTCATTCACTCTACCCCCTGCCACCCAAACCCTAACTACAGATGCATCAGACTATGCTTGGGGGGCCCACCTGGCAGGGAGATGCATTCAGGACATATGGAACCCAAACCAAATGCATCTACATATCAACCAGAAAGAGATGCTAGCTGTTCAGAATGCCCTGACAGCCTTCAAGGACTTACTTCATCCAGGACAACTACTGATAAAGATTGATAACACCATGGTTATGTGGTACATAAACAAGCAGGGGGGTACACATTCCTACCCCTTTGCAGACTAGCCATGGCATTGTGGGACACAGCCTTGACTTACCAAGTATATCTTCAAGCTCAATTCCCGCCAGGAAAACAAAATACTCTGGTAGACGACCTAAGCAGAAAGCTTATGGACCCTCATGAGTGGAAACTGGATCCACAAGTCTTCAGCATGGTTACACAGAAATGGGGGAGCCCAGACATAGATCTATTTGCCTCTCCCCAAAATTATCAACTGGACAAATTCTGCACAAGGACTTATCACAGACAAGCATGGAAAGTGGATGCCCTATCCTTCAGTTGGAAAAACCTATCAGTCTACGCCTTTCCTCCTCTGCCTCTTCTTACCAGGGTCTTACTAAAGACCAGACAGGAAAAACCAAAAATTATCCTAATTGCTCCAGACTGGCCTTGCCAGCACTGGTACCCAATTCTAAGGAATATGTCTCAACTCCCTCCTTGGTACTTGCCTCAAATACCTCATCTACTGTCTCAGCAGAACAATCAAATTCTGCACACTCAGCTCCAAACTCTGAACCTGGCAGCATGACTGATCATGTAATTATGCAAACAACACCTCTCAGTAAATCTGTTATGGATGTCATTTTGAAGCCAGAAGGCCTAGTACTAGAAAATCTTATGCTGATAAATGGAAGAGAGTCTGTGCTTGGAACCAAGCACAAGGAACGGACTCAGCAAAACCAAATATCCTTCAGATTTTGCAATACTTGACTGAGATGCTTGACAAGGGCCTATCCTTCTCTTCAATAAAAATCCATGCCTCTGCCATTTCGGCTCACTACAACACGGAGCCTCCTATCTTCTCTTATCCTCTGCTAAAGCAGTATCTTAGAGGGGCCAAAAATTTAAGGCCTCCCAGAAGATCACCAACTCCTGTATGAGACCTCAGTTTTGTGCTGGAAAAACTCACTCTGCCTCCTTTTGAACCAGCAGCTACTGTGGATATAAAGGTTTTATCCTGGAAAACAGCTTTCCTTTTGGCAATCACTTCAGCAAGAAGGGTTTCAGAACTACAGGCCCTCATGGCTGTGGAGCCTTTTATTACATTTCACCCGGACAGGGTGTCCCTCAGGACCAATCCTTCCTTTATGCCTAAGGTGGTATCCAGTGTGGCTCTTAACCAAACTATTCACCTGCCAACATTTTACCCAAATCCGCAGAACAAGGGGGAGCGGGTTCTGCATTCATTGTACTTAATCAGACAACGAAGATTCTACTTAAACAGGACCAAATCTCTAAGAAAGTCTGAGCAACTACTGGTGGCATTTGCATCAGGATAGAGGGGAAGGCTATATCAAAGCAGACTATTTCTAAGTGGATAAGCCACTGCATTTATTTCTGCTACTTGCATCATGGTAAACCTGCACCCAAGGGAATCAGGTCACATTCTACCAGAGCTGCCTCTACTTCAGCAGCCTTTCTCAGAGGAGTTCCAACCAAAGACATTCTAGAAGCTGCTACTTCGAGCTCTGTTCATGCCTTTACAAAACATTATCATTTGCCTCTCTTCTCTAAATCCAGGGCAGGCTTTGCCACTGCAGTTCTGCAGGGCCTTATAGCCGCTTCTAATGTATTTAGTTCCATCCTCCCATCCATAGCTTTGGGATTCTACCCAAATATAGTGACTGCAACAGTGAAACACGAAGAACATAGTACAGTTGTGTACACTTACCATAAATGTAGATGTTTGAGTGTATTCACTGTTGCAGTCCGGGTTACCCACCCGCCATCCCCCTTTTCTATAACTTCTCTTTCCTTCACTATATATTAAAGCCTTTGTGGTGTATTTGCTTTTAGATGAAGGTAAAGTTTATGTTGCATTTTTACATATTGCTGTTTAGTGATATATATATATATTTTTTTTTGCTCCCCATTTGGGGGGCACCTGACATCTGGGGCAAGAAAAACTGAATAAAATGGCATCGGCTGCATGTTTTATACCCTTGACAACCTGACGTCATGGAAGAGGAGACAGCAACCGACGCAGGACCCAAGACTTTGTTTTTCAGGCCGACTGAGGGCAGCCTACCAGCAGATTACCCAAATGTAATGACTGCAACAGTGAATACACTAAAACATCTACATTTATGGTAAGTGTACACAACTGTACTTTTTTCATTTTTTTGTTTGCTGACTGGGTGAATCCACTAGACATAAATAGCCTTTTTTTCAGAGGTGATTCAGTGGCACCAATTTGTATGTGAAGACTGAGAAACTCGACATTGACCTCCCAAACATTGAAAATGTGTTTCTTTTCCTTACCAACACTTTGTTGGCACTGATTCCTATAGCAGGTAAAGGGAAGAAGTCATTTTGCTGTTCTTGAATAGTGACTACAGCAGAGCTTAATCCAAGTTACACAGCAATGAAATTAAGTAGAAACAGTAATATGTTTATTTTATTTGTATTTGTTTTCTGGGCTAGAGCACTGATCTCCATGGACCTTTTTCAGACTTAGCCCGGGTGTGGTATCAGGCGAAGTTACTTGCTCAGAGTCACACAGATAGGCAATGGAGGCTTTAGGACTCAAACCTTGCACCACTCAACCACAGGAAATGACCTGTTAACAGCTCCTTAATACTCTAAGCCAACTTCCAATTTCATTCTTTGCTGCTGTGATAACAGTTTGGCTGTATTGTGTTATACTGATAGAGCCGTGTGTAATCTTTGGATCATCTGGAACCCCCTCTCCAATTAACATGCCCCCAGGTGAGGGCCTACATGTGAAAGCTGGTGAACCAACCAGAAGATTATACATTAGCATACTCAGTGACAGCTCATCTTAATGTCTGACATGCCTTGGTGAAATCTTTTTTAATATCAAGGAAACATAAACAGTACTTATAAAGTAGGTATTGACCGTGTGTTCTTTAAGATAATCACCATATGTACAATTAGTACTTTGACTATATTAACAAACCTTCTGAGATTTCATTCCTAAACCAAATCCACAGACATACTGCTTAAAACACAACAGGGAACCCTATAGATATGTGGCCATATTCACCCTCTTTCTCTTAACTTCCTCATATATAGCTTTCCGTGTCATTAAAGAAAATTGTCTGTGTAATAAGTGCAGAATGTCTCTATTACCGAATGTGCATTATTCTATTAAAATAAAACTGTTGTGTTTCATTGAAATGGAAAGTAATCCAATGCTACTGACTGGTCCTTTACTCTGTGTAAGAAATGCTCTGGGCATCTTAAAGCAATTAAATGAGATTAAAATATTAGATGCTTTAATAGTTATAAAAATATGAGAATTTCAAGATGGACTTTCAGCAACCAAACTACAGACTCTTTCAATAACTGAAACCTGGTTAAACCTTATGGTTTTGACTAAGAATATACAGAGCTAGGTTATGCAGAATATATATATATATATATATATATATATATATATATATATATATATATAAAAAATATGTGGTTAAAGTAGCCATATTTGTGGATAATGCTCTGGTGTCAAAGCTCCATGATCAACAATTCCCTAAAGTTGTAGGTAGAAAAGCTCTGTTTATAACTGTACAGTTATGTAATCACAAACTATTTTATTTTTTAAATTACTGTAATGGTTTTACTAGTTGTGATTGCAGTTAGTATTTATGCGAGAGTATTTGCAAGTGTAAGGTACTAGTAGTAATGATGGCATCCTAATTGTGGCAGACACAACATCGCATAATATTGCAATGGTGGATAGACAGTAGACTGCATGCTGTCTTTTCTGCTATCACTGCTCCTTTCTCCATTATTTCTTGTGTGTTTGTGCATCACGCTTGCATACTCCATCACTTCTGTATTCACATATTCATTTTTTTCTGCAAATACGTACAATCTGACTGTCACTCAGCAGATTAATGTGGTAACAGGATCTGTGGCCATAATGCTGAGAAGGCTAGTCCTACACTCACAAGACTACAAAATCCTTGCTTCGCCATTAGTTTTGCTACAGAATGACATTAGGTACTGAGTTTACTTGGACTATGTTCCTTTACCTCATGGGATAATTTGGCCAGGTGTCCCATGGCAGGACTATGCTTATTACAGTGCTAGATACAGCTTGTTACAGTAGCTACTCACTAATTACTAACATTGACCTCTTTATATGGGAGGACTCTCTGTTCTACTTACTCCCAGACATTACACAGCACTCTACATTTTAGTATTTTGTTTCCTTTTTTGTAACTTAAATTTCTTTTGTTCTTAACACACCTTTTTTAGTGCCCAAGTACTGCATGAGCCTGGGAATCCACAGTGCGCAAGCTAACACTGATTCATAATGACTGCAAGTTACACTGCCCCCCCTTCTCAAACCATCCCCAGGTATGTGTACCTTTATACTTGCCTATCCCCTCCCTTCTTTTTAATTTTCCATCTCAAATTCAAACATGATCTCGCATATAAATCTATCTTAACTAGAAAAACTCATGCTAGTGTTTAACACCAGTGCTGGTGCAAGCACATTGCAAGGCTTATGCATTCACTAAAGAGCTGTGTCACATAAACTACTCCCTCACTGTATATGTCAAAAGAATATCACAGAAATTTATAATATACCCAGAGAGCCAATACTTTGTTGTAAGTTATATAAAAATAAAAGGCACTCTCCTTGCAGTAATTTTCCAGCATGCAAACATCTTTACAAGGACTTTAAAACCTCAGTTCACTGCTATTTTTAGGCACCAAGCACATAAACACCTTTACAAGGACTTTCAAACTTCAGTTCACTGCTGTTGTTAGGCACCAAGCACATAAACACCTTTACAAGGACTTTAAAACATCAATTCACTGCTAGTGTTAGGCACCAAGCACATAAACATGTTTACAAGTACTTTAAAACATCAGTTCACTGCTGTCACTAGGCACCAAGCACATAAACACCTTTACAAGGACTTTCAAACTTCAGTTCACTGCTGTTGCTAGGGACCTCACACCTACATTCTCTACAACCTACTCTTCCAGTAATACCCAGGAATATGAAAAAGGTTATATATCCACCCCCTTAATGCCTCTCTAAACACATACTGACAAGCTGAATGACAAATTGATGTGCACCACCAAATGAAAATCATGTCTTTGACAAACACAAATAACACTTCTACTAACTCACCCCTTTTTCCTAGGTCCTTCTCTCTCTCACAACATAATCTCAGCACTCCCACATGACTCTCACAAATGGTTAAAACTAAACAACCTGACACAGTCATATGACCAAAATCTCTAGTGAGACCATCATCAATCAATTTTATATTTTTTGTTTGAGAAAATATTGAAACTAATCCAGGAGCAACCATTAACCTATAGGACCATCCAATCCCTATCCCAACGCCAGTACAATACAGTCTACAGTGTATAGACAGTATTAAAATAAACTGAAGCAAACTGACAACTTCCTACAACAGCAGTCTCCAGAGATTATTAGCATCATTGAAACTTGGATTAAAGACAACATTCCTTTTTTGGTTACTAATTACCAGGCTATAGATGCATTCTTGACACCAGACAAGGATATAAATCAGTTGGATGAACTGATTTTTTTTTTTGCCATAAAAACAAAATTCACTGTGTAAAAATATCCTCATAAAGAAACCTTAAGGTTATGCTACTAAATACTAAGAGTCTAAATCTGAAACTGCACTCACTGGAAGCATTCCTCACCTTGGAAGATGCAGACATCTGTGCAGTGGCGAAGATGTGGTTCAGAGCAGCAGAGACCACCAAAGCCATACTTGGATATAGTGCCTTCCACACTTTCAGACCACAAAATGAACGCATGAAATCCAAATGAGAAGGAGTATCAATATTCATCAAAGGTAAATACACCTCCAGATTGGTTAAACAGAGTGATTCCCTAGAGTTACTCCATGTGCAAATAACTATTGGAAAAATTCCTCTGCAAGTTATCATCAGCTATAGATCCCCCTCCATGAACCACAATATCTACACTGCCTACTTGGATCAACTTGAGTCACTCAAATAACAACCAAACACCATGGTTATGAGTGACTTTAACTACCAGTTCATAGATTAGGTAAATTATACATGTAAAAACACACTCACCAAACGTTTCTTGGACTTCGTTAACTCAAATGCCTTGGAGCAGACAGTTGGCACTCCCACAAGGGACCCAAACATTCTAGACTTGGTACTCACCAACATGGTAGAACAGTGCACCACCACAAGTGTGCGGCCCTCCCTGGTGAAGTCTGATCAAAAATCAGTATCTTTCAAAGTAAAGATAGTATCAGACCCCCCCCCCCCCATTAGAAATTAGGCTAAAAAACTTCTCCAAAGCCAACTACAGCCTCTTACAAGAAGGCATTAATAGCTTCAAAGCTCCTGTCCCTACTGATGGCAAGGGCATCTATACTGGGTTATACACCAATGCAGTGTATAAACATCTGTACAATTCTATTGACTCAGCCATTCCTGATAGGACCAAAGCAAGGTCCTCAAGAAAAAAACAACCCTGCCCGTTGGACATCCACCATAAACAGGTTATATAATAATAATAATAAGAAATTTCTGTCTAAGAGCAAGAAGGAACCATCTCAGAATTAGAAGCACACCCTTCTCAGCTTGAACAAACAAATAAGACATCTTGTAAAGTCCTCTAAAGCTAAATATGAATCTAGATTAGCATCCCTAGCTAAGGATAACCATAAGACATTCTTTAGCTACATCCGAAACCTTAAATGAGAAGCTCAGATTTGCAATGAACTGGTAGAGGATGGTACTACACATACTGAACCAGTGGAAATAGCCAACCTGTAATGGACAGGTTCAGAGAAAAATTCTCCCCTCTGTCCCCACCACATATATCCCAAAACATTCCTACCACCTATTCTCTACCTAGTATCTCTAAAGAGCAGGTCTTAACCACACTCTACAAGGCCAAAAACACAGCCTCTATGGGACCTGATAACATCCTAAGCTTTGTTCTCAATGGTTTAAAACAGGAGTTAGCAACACCATTGGACACTCTCTTCAACCACAGCCTAAGCACTAGTTTTGTCCCTACTGAATGTAAAGCAGCAACTGTCATCCCCTTGCACAAGGAGGGTGCATCCACTGACCCTGGGAATTATAGACACATTAGCCTAACCAGCCTTATCTGCAAGGCCATGGAGAGAATCATCATGGACCTTATCAACAAGGATATAGAAGACCGTGAAACACTTGACCTAACCCAGATTGGCTTTGTTAAAGGGAGATCCTGCTTGTTGAACCTGGTGGATTTCAGGACTGTCACCAAAGCCCTGGATGAAGGCAAACCTGGGCATATGTCCTACCTAAACTTGGTCAAGGCCTTTGACACAATCCCCCACTCAGGCATCATTGAAAAACTCACCCAGCTGGGTTGCAAACTGACTCACTGACAGAACACATACAGTCAAGATAGGGGACTCCAACTTTACCAGCAGACCCACTAGCAGTGGTGTTCCACAGGGATCGGTGCTGGGTACCCTATTGTTTGGAATCTATTTCTCAAAAGTACAGGCAAAAACAAAAGGTCTGTGTCTGACAAAGTTTGCCGATGACTGCAAACTGATAGCAGTCATTAAGTCCCCAAATTATGTCAATATTCTATAAAAAGGACTTATGCAAACCAATGATTGATGCCAAAGTCATGGTCTTAAACTCACTGCAAAAAATGCATTATCATCTCACTCTTAATTTCTCCAAGTCTTTTGGATTTCTAATACCATGACGGGAATGGACCCCATTCCTAAGTCTAAGTACTATTAAAGCTCATGAAATTAGTATTGTTTCTATATTTGATGTTAGCCAGAAGTGCTCTTTGCAGCACCTGCAGTGTGACCAGTAATGACTCCTTCTTCAATTCGTATGGAATTACATGTATCAGTAACATATCTAAGTATGATTGTAAATTATTTTTTTTATAAGACCTATTGCTCCTACTACTACTGTTGGAAATGTCTGGGTATCTTTCTACCACATTGCCCTCATTTCTGCCTGCAAATCCTGGTATTATATGACTCTGTGTCTCTCTGCACATAAGACACTGTAGGTATAACGATTTCAATAATCAATGCTACTTTTGTCTTCTTTTCATGGACTAGTATATCTGGTTTTCTTGCATCTGTTTTATGAACTGTTGGTAATGGATGATCCCATGTATTATAAACACCATCATTTTCTATGATGCTTTGTGGCTTATGTTTCCAGTGCTTTTTAGCTGCTTCATTATTATAATATTTGCAATCCCCAATGCAACAGTCATGCCACATTATTATGCCTTTCAGTATACAGTCCTTCTGCCATTAGTATATCACAACCAGCAACAAGATGTGCAGCTGTTTCCAATTGTTTTACAAAACCTGCATTTGTCTGTTTCTCCCACATGTTCAATGAACTTTGTAAACCAACATGTATGTAGTCCACAATCTTGGGCTGCCAATATTAACCTTTCATCTTTTGGTTTAAATTCACCTCTCCTTAACCATTCCTACAATTTGATCCTGATCGACATGAGGTTGTTCCAAGAACTTTTTATACCTGCAACTATATTTATGCATTTTCCACATTTCTTGCCTTCTCACATGATCCTTCCCCTTACATTCATTCTTTTGTTTTTTGGCACATTCAGTTGCTACCTGATTTTCATCTACTTCTGGTTTGATTTCCATTTTCACTTGACACCAATATGCTTCTGCTAGACTAAGCAGGGAAGTCATCTTAGACTTATTCTCCTCATGTTTCAATACTTTCACTATATTTGGGTCTTGTGAGGTCAGCAGATATATATATATATATATATATATATATATATATATATATATATATATACACACACACACACACACACACACACACACAGTGCCACTATTGCATATCTATACATGTAATCAATTTTGAGGAATCCCATACCTCCTTCAGAACAGGGAATATATAGTCTTGGTATGCACTGATTTTTATAAATCATTTGATGAGCATGAAGCATCCTTCTTGTTTTCCTATCTACTCTATCCAACACATTTTGGGGCCAGTCAGTCACTCCAAAACTGTAAGTTAGTACAGGAAGAGAAAGTTGGTTTATAGCTTGGACTTTGTTTCTGGATGTCAGTGCTGTTTTTAGTATTAATTTAAGTCTTCTAAAATATTCCTTACTAAGTTTTGTTCACATTTGTTCATGTTTTATTATTAATCCTTCATCAGTTCCCAAATATTTATATACTCCCTCTTGCTCAAGTTCTTTTATATCACATTCCTGTCCCAAACTGATGTTTTCTTCATGCTACAGCTCTCCTGCTTTAAAATTTGCCTTTGTAGATTTATCAAGACCAAATGGCATTTTTATATCATCTGAAAAAGCTTTAACCACTAGCAGTTGTGCTTTCAGTTCCTCATCTGATGAACTATACAGTTTTAAATCATCCACAAAAAGAAGATGAGAAGTCTTTACACTTTGTATTTTTTCTAGGAACCAAATTATAGCCATGACCTAATCTGTTAAGTAGACAGTTTAATGGGTTAATGGCAAGACAAAAGAGCAGTGGTGACAGAGTCTCACCCTGGAATATCACTCTTTGAACCCTCATTCCTGGAATTATAATTTGTCCATTATCATGGCTTAACTGTAAAGTGGATCAGTGTAGGGTGTATCTTATACATTGTAAGCACTCTTTTATCCATGAATGTGGGATACTGTCCTACCCCTTTGGCAAAGGGAGTGTCCCTGCAGATTGTCATATTAATAAAAACACCCTAAGCTCTAAATCAGTGGTGACAGATTTGGGCACACAGGTTAGCAGCAGCTTTACTTTTGATCACCATGGCTCCACAATCTTGCTATTTTCCCACTTTCTATAATTTAAAAGAAAGTTCAGTTACAGAGTTGCTGTTCTGAACTTTTTGTAAGTTTCTTGGAGGCCAGTGCTTACTTGGGCTAAATGGAAGTCTCTGTGTTCACCAGTGGCAGTGGTTAACACTGAGCAGCCTGCCTGTCCCTGTAGGAGTGGTTACTGCCTAGAAACTGCAGTTTTATTGGCCATTTTGGGTCAATTCCAAACTCCTTGATCTCTCTCTCTTAACGTTCAACGTTAACCTGCAACGTTCTTTTTGCGCGGTCTTGCGCACAGAGCAGAGTCGGGCAGCGCCGGTTAGCTGGGGTATACTATTCCTGGCTCTACAAAGTCTGCACTGCAAATTTTCCCCTTAGAACTAGGCAAGCCTCAACTCAAGTGCTTCAGATCAACTGCTCTTATTGCAGCACTTGCATAACCCAAATCAGCACTTGTCCAAATCACCTAGACAGCACTATTATTTCCAAATCTCCTAGACAGCACTATTATAATACAGCATAAGACCCTCGATTGCCCACAAGACAAGTGAAATTTACTTTTCCAAGCATGTCCAGAGGTCAGCTTCAGGTGTACTCTCAAGTTCATCTGGTGGAATTGGGCATCCTGAGGCAATGTCACAACTGCTTCATGTATACAGACAACCCTCTCCTCTTACCTCTAGACACAGACACTTGTGAGAGATGCAAATACACAGCCATACTGGAGGCTAAGCGCTCTCAACCCATGACTGTAACAGACAGTCAAGACGAGAAGAGACACACTAGCATCACACCACCAGTCACACATGGATCTACAAAACAAGCACCGGCAAAACATACACATAAATACACAAAAACATATTCGGAGGCACTAAGTACCAATCTGAAAAAGAAACAGTGCCTTCCAAAGCAGACAAGCAAGCAACCTGCACCTCCAAACACAAGCCAGAAAACACATAATTCACCTCAGCAGTGTGCCTCACAACAGCCCTAAGGCAAAACACCATACCCAACACGCTAGTAATAGGAGACTCTATAGTAAGGCTCACAGATGTTCCACTCACCAGGCTGAACAAGGAGAAGGTTACTGTCAGCTGTCTGTTGGGTGCTAGGATCCGCCACATAACACAGGCACTTAGGTCACTCCAGAACAAGTACAAGTATGACGCTGTCATTGTACATGTTGGTGTGAATGATCTAAGATGCACCTCCCTGGACTGCATGAAAAGAGACATTGAGGAGCTCTCTGATCATGTAGCCCAAGCTGGTATGACCCTGACCTTGAGTAGCATACTAACTTCACCTAGAATGATACCACAATACAAAGACAAAATGATCAATTTCAGCAATTGGCTCAGCTTCTGGTGTCATTCTAAGGGGATTCAGTGTCTGTCTGCCTGGCATGAAATGATAGACAAGCCTCACTGTTTTGCCAGAGATGGTTTGCACCTGTCACCCCTAGGCTTTCGAATACTGGCCAAGGCTCTTGCCATCCCCTTACTGTCTTTTTTAGGCAAGGCTCAAAGGACAAACCAACCACTGTAAACAGCACAGGTAACCAAAAACTAAAGGTAATGCTACTCAACGCCAGAAGTCTCAACCTCAAAATGCATGCACTTGAGGTACTCCTCAGTATGGAGAAAATCGATGTTTGTGCAGTGACGGAAACCTGGTTCAAGGCTCCAGAGAGCACCCCAACACTACCAGGATACAATTCATATCATACCTTCTGGCCTCAGTTACTGGATCACAGTACAAAGGGTGGAGGTGTATCCATATTTATCAAGGATACCCACATCTCCAGGTTAGTGGCGCAGCATGATGCCCCAGAGATCATCCATGCACAACTATCAGCAGGCAAAACCACATTTAAAGTCTTAGCCTGTTATAGATCACCCACCATGTCCCAAGATGCTCGTTCAGCATTCCTTGAGGCATTGGAAAATATAAAGGTCCTACCAACACCATCATTTTGTGTGATTTCAACTACCCTGGTATAGACTGGGCGAACTACCAAAGTTCTAACTCCTATGCCCAGTGGTTCATAGAATTTATAAATTCAAATGCCCTTGAACAACTGGTATGTTCTCCCACTAGAGGGGACAACATATTGGATTTAGTCATCACAAATATGGGTGCCCATTGTACCACACCCATTATCACTCCCTCTCTAGTCAGATCTGACCACAAACTGATAACCCTAGACATCCTCACCCCTCCACCTCCCCATGTCAAAGAAACCATCGTAAAAAACCTTTCCAAAGCAAACTTCAAACTACTTGCATCAGAAGTGGAAAGTTTCACTATTTCCTTGCAGAAGGATAATGATATCCAGGATGCAGAATCCTACACCAAGGCACTTTATATACATCTTCAGGATTGCATGGACCGTGCTATCCCAAATAAAACCAAGACTTCTTCCTCAAGCAAGAAGAAACCAGTGTGGTGGATCCTGGCCATAAGCAAACTATACAATAAAAGGAGGAGACTTATACAAAAAAAGGCCAAATCTCAAGTAGAAAAATCTTCCCTGATAAGCTTTAGTAAGAAATTGAGGTCCCTCATCAAGTCAACTAAAGCCAATTTCAAAAAGAAAGTTGCCAAGGATGCCAAGGATAACCATAAGGCCTTCTATGGTTACATCAAAAACCTAAATGGCAATGCTCAGGTCTGTTCTGAGCTAGTACAAAATGGAACAAAATACACTGACCCCACTGACATTGCCAACATCTTGGCTGACAGGTTCAGTGCAAATTCCCCCACCACCACCTACAGGGCCTATTACTATTCCAGGGGATTGTGTAACTCCAATTATTACTGATACATTGGTTAATAAGGCTCTATCTAAAGCTAAAAACACTGCCTCCATGGGACCAGATGGTGTCCCGGGCTGTGTCATACGTGAGCTCCAAAATGAATTAACCCCTCATCTGAATGCCCTGTTCAGTCTCAGCCTCTCGACAGGATATGTGCCCATAGAATGGCACACAGCAAAGGTGGTTCTGCTGCAAAAGGGTGGGCCCACAACCGACCCTGGGAACTACTGACCAATAAGCCTGACCAGTCTGATCTGTAAGGCAATGGAGTGAATCATTATGGAACTCATAAATGGAGAGATTGGGAACCTCCAAACAATTGACCCCACAAAGTTCGGCTTCGTCAAGGGCAGTTCATGCCTCCTGAACCTGGTGGACTTCTTTGAGGTAGTTACTCAGGCTATAGATAAGGGGAAAGGAGGTACACATGGCTTACCTTGACCTCGCTAAAGCATTTGACACCATTCCCCATTCGGGTATTATTGATAAACACACCAACCTGGGCATAAACCCCTACGTCACAAGATGGATCACAAACTGGCTCTCAAACAGATCCTGCAAAGTAAGAGTAGTGGGATCTATCTCCGAATACAGACCAATAACAAGCGGTGTGCCTCAGGGCTCTGTCCTAGGCCCCTCCTGTTTGGCATATACTTCTCAGAAGTACAGGCAAGCACTGAAGGGCTGTGGCTGACCAAGTTTGCGGACGACTGCAAGCTGGGTGCTATAATAGAGTCTCCAGCTGACATGGATATCCTCCAGAAGGGCCTTAATGAGACTGATGCATGGTGTCAAAGCCATGGCCTCAAGCTAAATGCTAAAAAATGCGTAGTAATCCCCTTTGGAAAAAACAGAGTACCCGCGAACTACCACATAGGAGGTAACCCCCTGAAATCTGAAGTAGTAATAAGGGATCTAGGGACCCAAATAGATAGTCAGCTTTCCTTTGATAACTATGTTGCCCAGGTGGTTAGAAAATCCTTTTATGTGACCTATCTGAACACGAAAGGGTTCGCATCAAGATCTAAGGATGTAATGATGTAATGGTTCCCCTCTACTCTTCCCTCATCAGACCCATTATTGAGTACAATGCACCAATTGGAATGTGCCTGGCTAGGCATCTCCAGCAGCTGCAGAGACCACAGAGGTACCTCACTAAGAGGATTACTGGCCTCAAACAGTTGCCCTATGCAGCATGATTGAAAAAACTAAGGCTTTTCTCTGTTGCATACTGCCTTCTCAGAGGCGATCTCTGTCTAACATACAGAGTCATGTCCAACCCAGAACTACTGAACATGCTACATCTTAGCAAAACCAAATCCACTCGAGCTACATGCTCTAGGGATATAAACCTCAGCACAACAATGAATAGAACATGCTGGAGGGATAGATTCCCTTCACAAATACTTCCCTTGCTATGGAACAAGGTCCCAATCTACATAAGGCAGAGCCCCTCACTATCACTCTTCAAGAGGAACCTTGACGAGTGGATGGGTAATAGAAAGTTCACACCAGGGAATCATACTAACAGCTCTACTAGATAGGGGCCAAGGGTACTAGCTGCTAGATCAAGGGCCTAGGGAACTAACCAAAGGGGTGGTGAATACTGCACAACGTGGCTGGGCTAATATATGCCTTCGGGCAGATAGCCCAGTACCTATCTATGAACCTATGAACACCTTCTACACTGCTCACCTCATAAGCAAAGGCATAGCTTCCAGAACAAAAGAGGTTATAACCACATGTACTCTTCCTTCATCAGGCCAACAATAGAGTGCAATGCTTCCTTGAGTATGTACCCAAACAGGCACCTGCAGCAACTGGAGAGACCTCAAAGGTTCCTCACAAAGAAAATTCAGGGTCTTCAGCACATCTTTTATGTGGAAAGACTGAAATCACTATCACTACCCTCTGTATCGTATAAACTACAGGCGACCTATGCCTTCCATACAGAGCAACCTCTGATCTTGCCTTAATGGAAATGCTGCATATTTGTAAGTCAAATGGTAAACAAGTCACTAGCTGTAGGGACCTTAACTTAGCATGTGACATCAACAGTACTTGCTGGAGAGACGATATGTCTCCCAGAAGTTGCCTCTCCTCTGGAATAAACTTCCAATACAGGTTAAACAGAGCCCTTTGTTAACCCTTTTTAAGTGTAACTTTGACAATTGGATGGAAAACCGCAAATTCACCCCAGGGATTTCACCTGTATCCCTCATGGATAGTAGCAGTTGGTGCTGATTTAGATCTGTCTATAACATAGACAATATCTTTTGACCCTTAAGGGAACGAGGGTTGAACTTGTCTTGCCTTGGCTTGTAATGGCCCTAGGTCCATTAGCCTAATAACCTCCTATGAACCTGTGACTTAGTGATAATTGTCCAGTAATTAATACAATAAAAATTCCTGCATCTTCACCCATCTACCAAAACAATAAAGTTTAGACTTAAATCCAACATAGCCTTCTTTAAACATCAAGCCACTCTCTTTCAATCGAACTGGATACTTATACTGCCCTTCCAGGACCCAGAAACAGCTGCCAATTCTCTAACAAGCACCTTTATCTCAATATAAAACAAGGTATTTCCCCTCATCACTAGACTTCAAAACCAAATCAAATCAAAATAAATGGCTGGCCAAAGAATTAAAAGCCTTATCAATGTTTAGGGATGAACTCTTGAAATCATGGAAGCAAGATAACACAACAGCATCTAACGAAAGGTTTGTTAACATATGTAACCTAGCTAAGAAAATCATCGGGAGGACACAAAGCAATGTACCTTTAGTACCATCAAACTATCCTTGTGAAATCAACCACAAAAAATTCCAGACCCAATTGGTAGAGAAAAGAAAAATCGAAGTAGCAATAGCCACTTCTCCCTCAACAATTTTCTCTCACCTGACAATTTTCTGTTCAAACTCATCCATTTCTAACCTCACTATCCTCTCCTCTAAATGCTTCTACCTCTGACCCCAGAATTCTTCTAACTTTTTTCTTTAAAGGAATCACTTAACCCAACATAGAAAATTTAATCAATAAAAATCCCATGCAATAATCCACCATGCTCTGATGACCTACATATAGGGTTTGTTAAACCATGTGGAAAACATATCTCACTCCCGTTAATATACATTTAAAACCTCTGCTTCTGGTACAATAAGTTCCCCAAAATATGGCATAATGCCATCATTAATCCAAGAACTAAGACAAATAACATACAAACTTGCACAGATTTTAGACCCATCTCATTAGTCCCAACATGAGGTAAAATACTAGAGAATCTAGTGTAAAACCAGTTAGTCAACTATATCTATTATCAAGTACTCATGTGCCCCACCAGCATGGGTTCTGGGCCAAATGTAGCACAATGACAGCTGTGTGGACATTAACTGATGATATCCTATTGGATGGGGACAAAGGTCAATTCACCACAGATATAGTTATTAACCTAACCAAACCCATTGAGTTGGCTGACCACCCACTACTCCGCACGTCTCTCTTGGCACATTCTGTCAGCCTCAAAGCTTCCAATGGTTCCTCAGCTTCCTTTCCCATAGTAAATTTAGTGTTAAGATAGGCTGTACCTCCTCTTCCCCAGCACCACTAATCAAAACAGTATCCCAAAGGTTAGTTCTTTCACCCCATTTTTTTTCTATCTTCATCAGTAAAATTGGGGTAGTATATGCCTTGACCTGTAGTTGTGTTAATATTTGGTACATTGGCCAGACCAAGAGGATGGTCAGAGTTAGAATTTTAGAACATCTGAGAGACATTCGGAATTCTAACTTGCTCAGTCCAGTAGCTAAACATTTTGTGGATATTCATAATGGTAATAGTGGTAGTCTAAGATATGGAGTCTTGGGGAGACCATTTGTTCGTATTGGTGATAACATCACCAATAAACTATTAGAATTAGAGACAAAAATGATTCTCAAGTTTAATACTTTAAGGCCATACGGTTTAAATTTAGAATTGGGGATATGATGGATTTAGAAGACATAAAATAAGTAAGAATAAAATAATATAAAAAAAACATATTTAAATTAATTCAAAACTAAACAATAAAAAGCATATATAATTTTTTTTGAACAAAATGTATGTATATAGAAGTATAATGTTTTATTATATAATATAAAAAAAATTTTATAAGGAATAACTCTTTTTTCAAATAATGAATTTTTATTAAAAAATGAATTAGCAATGATGCAATGGGCATTATATTTTGCTGTTTGTATGTTTTTTCTATGAAATTTGGAGAATTTAATATTGTTATCAACAAGGTCACTTTAAAAGAAATTTTGTATTAATTGAATTATTGCTTAATTGTTTGGAGATGTACTATAAAAACTAACAGTTTGTAGTAAGTAAGTGTGATCCTTGAAGGCGAATTGCCGAGGTACCAGGTCTAAAATAAAGTGAAGAAAGGCATTGGCTGTTTGGTGTGTTGCTGCTATGTTTTTTTTAAATTGCCCTGTGTAATTTGCTCATACTCTTTAATGGGTTGCTATTTTATGCATACTTACTACCATGGTATTTGCTCTACTTTTTTCAGCTTACATTAAGTCTTCTTTTATTTTATTTTGACTTATACACATTGTACTTTAAGTGCATATTTGTTCTTCATTCTTTGTTTTATCCATTTTACAGTGATGCCACATATTTGTTCTTCATTCTTTGTTTTATCCATTTTACAGTGATGCTTTTATCTTCATGTCCCATCTGAAGATGGACTCTGCCCTACAAAAACTGCTCTTTCCAAATATATTTTAATACTATTTAAGACATTTCCTTTCTTGTGTTGAGGCAAAATGGGGGTTGTAACTTTCTGTTTTAGATTGACTTCGGAGAAGGCTGATCATGTTTCTGGTGGATCTACCAGCTCTTTTGAATATATTCTGGGAACAGGTTAAACTACAAATGTTTCCTCATATATTGTCCATACCATGATAGGATGACATTTCTGAAAGACTTCACTGGTTTCTTTGATGAATCTGTGTATGTGCACTAAAATTAGTTCATTTTGGGTGACTTCAATATTAGTAGGTTTTGCAAAACACTTCATAGCAAACATAAGGGTGCTACAGTTTGTTAAAACTGCTACCCATGGAAAAGGGCATTCATAACACTTATTTCAGCTGAGAGTGGTGACCTCAGGATTGGTGGTTGAACTGATCTGACCACTGCATGATCCACATCCAGAATGAACTCTCCCCATTGGATCTCCTAATCCTGAGTAGATCCAGTATAAGAATTTGCAAAATGTAAGTGAAATTGATGTAGCTCCCTTACTAGACAACTCCTGTGAGTGAATGATGCGCGTTCTTGATACCTTAGTAGAAGTTTTTAATCAAGTTTTCACATTCCAGGTCATGGCTGAAAAGGGTCACTATTCTAATACACCTACCTTTTCACAAATATTAAGCAACTGAATAAAGAAATGATCTCACTCCAGCTCATGTACATCCATTCCCATTCAGGATTCCAAAGCCTTTCTTTGACCATGAAATGCGCTCCTTGATAAAAGACAGGCACGTATTGGTGAGCTGATGAGCTGCACCCATTGTCTGAAGGGAAACCTGGACTTGATGAATGCTATTCATGGTGTCATCCAAAAATCTCTTAGAAGGCAACATTTTTAAATACATTTATTAAATTATCACTTAAGACATATGCAAACATACATTAACAGAAAAGAAAACAAATCATATTGACATTTTTAATTTCCATGCAATTATACATTGCATGTATTTGTTTTCTTTTAACAATTATAATTCACTCCATCATTACATAAATTGCTCAGTTCTTGCCTTTCCTTAAACCTCACTCCTACTCCTCAACATTATTCTGCACGTATTGTCCCACAAATTACATTTGTTGCTATGTAGTTTAGTCCAACCCTTTCCAAAAGATCCCTTGTCCAGTTCTTGTATGTCTTTTACAAAATACAGTACTTAAATTACAGTTGCTTTTCCATAAGATGTGAGTAGCTCCTGTCTTTTGTTTTGTTGATAGACTTTGTAGTTAAGCCTGTCTTATTAGTCACAAAGCATTTTCTTCATCGGGGGGTGAGGCAGCTTCTCACTTTTTGCAGTTAAGAGTAAATGCATAAGGCAGTCAGCTGTCCTCTGTTGTCCACTAATTAATTTTAATGAATTCCATTTAATGATGCTTCACATTTGCCCCAGATCTATCTTATATTTAGATACATTGACTACTACTGTCATGAATTGTGTTTTGAGCATCTGTTTGACTTTGCCTTTGGTACTTTTGGTTCTTTTATTCTTCAAGCTGTACTGCTCTCTTTGAATGATGGTCTTTTCATCTAAGTTGAAAGAAGTGATAATAACCTCCATCCTTAAGACATGATCTTTATAACTTTCCAGACTGGAGAATTATTGGCCTGCCTTTAACCTTCCATTTCTTGGTAATGTTAATGAGAAGATGGTTGAATTATTTTAGATCTGCCAAGACCTTCTCGATCCTTTACATTCTGGCTTCAGAAGATGACACAATATAAAGAAAGCTGTCAGTGAAAATCTGGATGACTTCCTCATGACCAGAGATACATTCTGTTATTCTGTCCTGGTTCTCCTTTATCTCTCAGTGTCATTTGACACTGCAGATCAAGAGATCTTACTGCAGTATCCAAGGACTGAGTGCCACTTGTCATCCACAGTCCTCATATGTTTCACCTCATCGAACCAAAAACAGAAATGACTGATCAGAAACTGACCAAAGGATAAAACGTTTAATAAACAGACCAAAACAATAAATGTATAAGCGCTTTCATCCAAAACTCAAAACAACCCAGACTTCTCAATGACTGGCTGATGCTATAGGATCAGATGTCAACTGTTGTTATATCCACTTTCTTTCACCCCATTAATGTCTCCCTGATCCTTGCTGTTGGAGTACCATAGTGTCCATACCTTGGCTTAGACATGAGTTACTTGGAGTACCTGCAGGCAATGTATGCAGAATGCTGCCATTTACCTTTTAGCAGGCATACAGTAATTTGATGGTACCATGTAGGAGATAGTACAGATATAGTATATGCAGGAGATGGTACAGCTATGGTACCATGCAGGAGATAGTACAGATATGGTATATGCAGGAGATGATACAGATATGGTGCTATGCAGGAGATGGTACAGATATGGTACCACGCAGGAGATGGCACAGCTATGGTACCATGCAGGAGATGATACAGATATGGTGCTATGCAGGAGATGGTACAGATATGGTACCACGCAGGAGATGGTACAGATATGATACCATGCAGGAGATGGTACAGATATGGTACTATGCAGGAGATGGTACAGTGTAGTACCATGCAGGAGATGGTACAGATATGGTACCATGCAGGAGATGGCACAGTATAGTACCATGCAGGAGATGGTACAGATATGGTACCATGCAGGAGATAGTACAGATATGGTATATGCAGTAGATAGTACAGATATGGTATATGCAGGAGATGGTATAGCTATCGTACCATGCAGGAGATGATACAGATATGGTGCTGTGCAGGAGATGGTACAGATATGGTACCACGCAGGAGATAGTACAGATATAGCACCCTTATATGCACGCTCATGGGATGTATGGAATATCTGCTCCTGTAGATACCAAGGTTTGTGTTTAAGAATACTGGTTACAAAAATCTTCTGGCAACCATCAGGGGATGCACTAGGTATATCCCAAGCATCAGCCTCAAGGATATTGCACATGTTTCTTCATACCATACTAGAAGCATGTCGAAGAGCATATGTGATTCTTTGGGTATTTTAAGATACAGCCCATTTTCTGAGGTATTGAGAGACAGTGACAGCACTCACATTGCCATCAAGGTCCCACCTGATAAAGAGGGGCAGTACTATTTCAGCTGAAAAAGATTCTAGTCCATCAACTGCTGGATGAGCAGCAATGCACAGGGTATAATATATAATGTGTAAGTATTCACTCAGATGGTGCCCATGAGTTCCATATCTGGCACACTTGTAACCTATTTCAGCAATTTGTGTGAGGTGATTTTCATTAAGTACGTCTTACTGGTGATGCTAGCTATGCTCTGGAGCCATGTCTCATGGCAACAATGGAATTTTACAGCCCATACATGCAACACTGCCCTACACAGACCAGAAGCACTGTTGAACATGTGTTTGGCTGGAGGTTGGTGTAATGGTTTAGGTATTTGCCTTGCAAACACAAGGTGCAGGGTTTGATTCTCACATGGGTTAATTGGCTGGAATTAAAATGGTCCACAAGAACAATTAGATTCTGAACCTTTGGGTGGGAAGTTGGCAAAATGGTTAAAGTGTTTATCTTATAGACACAAAGTGTAGGGTTTGATTCTCACATGGGGTAAGTGGCTAGGCTTAAAGTTGCTCACAAAAGCAGTTAGCCTAGTATGAATCTATGAACCTATAAGATAAAGGTCTGCATCCACACCCTATAGTACAACCCATAAACATGCTGCAAAATATTTGTGAGTGTGTGGCATTACCAACATAGTGGTATAGAAACAAATACAGTAGTGCATTGATACTGAGAAGAGGGATCTACAAACTCAACAATGGAGAAAGTACCAGCTATGCCCTGGAGTTATGGCTCTTGATACAAATAAGAACCTACAGACCATGGCTGAGAATGCATACAACACTGCCCTTCACAGTGAGGAGCCCACAGAGGAGCTATTTGCAGGGAATGACCATGCAAGGTGGGGGAGGCAGGCATAATATGCCATGGCAGACTAAGAAGCAGTATCTGGTTCACAGCTAGTGATCAGATTAGACATAACAAAGAGTAAGAATGATGCAGGAAGTACTATAGTCAGTCAATGCTATACTATGCATAGGATAGCTGTACTGTGCACTAGGCACAGACCAGCCTAATAACAGAATTTTGAGGGCAAGGCATGTTTATCACCATACACACAGGTGTGGGGGGAGGGCACAGTGACATGTGTCAGCAGTAGACTTTGTGGGGTGTATAGGTGTCAGCGAGTATGTGCCTTGGTCTGGTGATTGTGATGATCCAGGAAAACCAGTCAGGGAGGGGGATGGTGTTCTGTTGTGGTGTACCTGGGCAAAGGTGGTTGATGCTGATGTGGCTGTGTGCATGACTACAGCTCCTGTAAAAATGCTGCAGTTTGCATGGGCCTCTCTGACATGTCTAGGACACCAAAAGGAGGTGTATGTCCCTGTCTACATGGGTGCCCTTTCTGGTGTTTGTCAAGGGCATGGTCCACAGTGAGAAAAAGGATAGAATTCTTAGTGAGTGTGAATGGTGAGATGTACTATAGTTGGGTTTAGCATGTGCACCCCAGCCAAATATGCATCCATGGCATCTTGCAGTGCCTTCAACACTGGTTGCAGAGCTCGAGGTTGTTTTGCTTTGGGACTTTATACAGTGTCCTTACTGTACCATGGTGGGTGTCCCAGAACTGCAACAGGGTCCGCAGCAGGAATAGCAGTGTCCATAATGTGTGGCCACACATGAACACATGCAGCCACATTGTCCCTGTGGTGGTTTTCAAAAAATGCTGTATAAATGGACAAGATGTTCTCTGAGGTCATCATACTGCACATAGAACCAGTCAGCTCTTCTGGTGTCATTCTGAGGGGATCCAGTACCTGTCTGCCTGGGATGACATGACTTGACAGACCTTGATGCTTTGCCAGAGATGGCCTGCACCTGTCACCTCTGGGATTCCGTATACTGGCCAAGCCTTTTGCCACCCCTATTGTGCCTTTTTTAGGTGGTATTCCAAGGACCAAATTAACACCATAACTGCTATAAATAAATGCAATCTGAGGGTCATGCTGCCAATAGCCAGAAGTCTAATTCTCAAGATGCACTTGTTTGAAGCACTCCTTAAAATGGAGAACATCGACGTTTGTGCTGTAACAGAGACCTGGTTGAAGGCAGCAGAAAGCACCCCTGTGCTACCAGTCTATAATTTATTCCACAACTTTCGGTCCCAAAACTCAGACCGAAGCTCCAAAGGCAGTGGTGTCTTTATATTCAAAAAGGATATGCACACCTCCAGACTGGTAGCCCAACACAATGCAACAGAGATACTTCAGGTACAACTAACATTGGGTAATACAGCGATTCAGGTCATAGCCTGCTACAGGTCCCCAACCATGTCCCAAGACTTTCACTCCACATTTCTAAGCACCCTGGAAAATATTAGGGTCCTACCCAACACCTGCATACTGGATGATTTCAACACCCCCTCCATTAACTGGGAAAATTACTCATGTACCAATGCATTTGCCTAACGTTTCCTGGAATTCATTAATTCCAATGCCCTGGACCAGCTCATTCTTACCACCACTAGAGAGGGCAACATCCTTGACCTGGTTATCACTAACATGGGCGACCATTGCTCCACAACAAGTCAACTCCTCCCTGGTTAGATCTGACCACAAGCTAATCACCATGGATAGCCACATCCCACCCACACCCCTCACAAAGGTAACCACAGTGAAAAACTTCTCCAAACTAACTTTGGACTCCTAAAAACAGAGGTGGCTAACATCATGACACCTATGCAGATGGAGAATGGGTGCATGACTGCCGAATCATACACCAGTGCATTGTACGAACATGTGCACAAATGCATGGAACTGGCCATACCAAACAGAACCAAGAAGCTCTCCTACAAAAAAAGGAAGCCAATCTGGTGGTTCCCTGTCATAAACAAACTCTACAACAGGAGATAGAAACTGTTGCAGAAAAAGGCAAAGTCCCAAGGCTGGAAAAACTCCCTTATTAGCCTCAACAAAATGTTGAGATCCCTCATCAAATCCTCTAAAGCTAGCTACAAAAACAAGATTGCAGCAGATATTAAAAATAATCACAAGACCTTTTATGGTTATGGCAAGAATCTTCATGGCAATATCCAGGTTTGCTCCAAGATACTACACAACAGTACCTCTTATACCAAGCCAATACATATTGCCAGTATACTGGCTGATAGGTTCACTGCCACCTTTATCCCTCCCCCCCAAAGGACCAATCGCAATACCAAAAGAATGCCAGGCACCCAATATTACTGCTGTGCAGGTTAAAACTGCACTGTCCAAGGCCAAGAATACAGCATCCATGGGACCTGACAATATCCCTGGCTGTGTTCTGCATGAACTACAAAATGAACTGGCACCACACCTATGTGCCCTGTTCAATCACAGCCTTACCACAGGCTTTGTCCCTACCGAATGGTGCACTGGCTAAGTCATCTCTCTCCATAAATGGGGAGTGACTCAGACCCGGGGAACTATCGGCCCATTAGCCTGATGAGTTTGATATGTAAGGGTATGGAGCGAATAATCATGGACATGATAACTAAGGATATAGGGGATCTCCAAACTCTGGACCCCACTCAATTTGGCTTTGTGAAGGGCAGATCATGCCTGCTCAACCTGGTCGACTTCTTCAAGTCAGTCACCAGAGCTGTGGATGAAGGCAAGGTAGTCCATACAGCCTACCTCAATCTGGCTAAGGCCTTTGATACCATTCTCCACTCCAGAATCATAGATAGACTCACTAAACTAGTCATCAACCCCTATATCACTAGGTGAGTGGCAAACTGGCTCACAGATAGAACCCACAGCGTGAAATTAGCAGACACCAAGTCAGACTGATGACCAGTCATGAGTGGAGTCTCACAGGGATTGGTCCTGGGTCCTCTCCTGTTTGGCATCTACTTCTCAGAAGTCCAGGCCAACACGAAGGGCCTCTGGCTGACCAAGTTCGCAGATTATTGCAAGCTGGGAGCCATTATTAACTCCCCAAGTGATGTAGACATCCTACAAAAAGGCCTCACCGAGACCAACAATTGGTGTCAATACCATGGCCTTAAACTTGATGCCAAAAAATGCATCATCATTCCCTTTGGAGAAAACTCATTTCCCATGAATTACCACATTGATGGCAGTCCACTGAACACTGAAGGCGTTATAAGAGCTCTGGGAACACAGGTTGATAGCAACCTCTCATCTGACCACCACATAGCCACTGTGGTCAGAAAATACTTCTATGTGGCACATCTCATTACTGAGGGTTTCACATCCAGTAGGAAGGCGGTCATCATCTCTCTATACTCCTCCCTCATAAGACCAATCATTGAGTACAATGCCCCATTTGGCATATATCTAACTAGACACCTGCAACAACTGGAGAGACCACAAAAGTACCTCACAAAGACATACTGGGCCCTAAACATGTCCTATATGGACAGACTCAAAATAACTCCAGCTATTCTTTGCCTCATATCACCTACTTAGAAGTGATCTCTGCTTGACTTACAAAGCCATGTCTGACCCAACCCTGTCAGATATGCTACATCTTAAAAAAATCCCAATCCCCCTGCACCACATGCTCCAGAGACCTTATCCTCATTACCTCAATCAACAGAACATGCTCAGGGGACAGGTTCTTAACCCAGAGACTGCCCGTGCTTTGGAATGGAATTCCAATACATGTCAAGCAGAGCACCTCACTGGCATCTTCAAGAGAAATCTTGATGAGTGGATGGGAAATAGAAAATTTACTCTAGGAATCACTTCAGTGACTTTGCTCGATGGAGGTGCTGGAAACTAACGTCGAGTGGCACGACGCCAAGGCAATCCTATGGGCTAGGCTTGTAAAGGCCCTAGGATCATTAGCCTAGTACAAACCTATGAGCCTATGGCTGTAATGGCATCTGATTGTGCTTGTATGTTAGCACTATACATTCTCTGTACATGGTGATCAAGGTGACATTCAGCTCATGAGTAGGATAGAACCCATGACATTCCATGTCACTGGTATAGTGATGCCTACTTTCCTCTCCAAGCTCATAGTGACACTGCCAGCACCCAGTGACATCTTTGCTGCAGGGGAGTTGGGTGAACCCTGTCCTGATGTGCTGGACAACAACTCACCTCTCCTTCTGTGACATCCTGCTACTGAGAAGTGGTTTGCACAGACACAGAAGCAGTGTATGAGGAAGGGGGAGGTGATATGCCTGCTATTATTAACAGTGTCTGGTAGTATCACTGTGATTGCTGACTGCACTATGCTGGGGCAGCCATCCTTATTGGGCTTAGTCAGTTCCTTGACATTAGGCATGCCGATATCATTGGTAGAGGACCTGGACATTGAAGCATCAGTGAAACACACAAACATGCCCACATGTATCAGTGCACCTTTCTCAAGCTTCCACAGCCAACTGTCTAGAACTATAACACAGAATGGCTTGGCAAATGTATAGGCCCCATAACTTGTGCAGACTAATGCTGCAGCAAAAGTCCCTGCAAGAACAAAGTGACCATACTCGTTAGAAGTATAGGTCTGGCTGAGGCAGTTTGCACTACGTGATATATACATTAGCTAATACTGACCACAGATATCACTCACTGACATCTGAGGTGTTCAGTGAATTTTCCCACCAATGATGAGTCTTCCACCAGGTATGACACAGCTTTTTGTTCCTCCCAGAATTAGTTGTCAGAAACTCCTCTGTGACATTTAGGGGCAATTCTGTTAATAGACCCCCCCCAACCCTGTCCCTTTGCTCCTCTGCCAAGCTGGTTGCCTTATTGCAGGCATGGTAAATCATGTTGGTGGTCCTACGAGATACTTGTTGTGTCTGGTTATGGCCACCGACAGCACTGATCTTTTCATAAATTTCTACCTGACATGCTGCTAAAAGACATAGTCTTTCTTATCAGTAAGGAACATCCACTGACCATGCACATGAAGGCCCTTTGGTACTATGCCATTCTTTACATGGGAGAACTTCTCCATTCTCTTTCTGTTCTTCCCAGGCATCCTTTCTTGAAAATGTCAGGACAGACACGTGTAAGTTGTTAGCCTGTTGCACACCTCCCAGCCATATCTCAATACCATCCCAACAAAGCCCTTTATTATCATGGGCTGTGTTACATCTGACCTACAAAGAGACACAAGCCACCTGTACAGGTGTCTACCAGTCAGTATATAACTGTATGTGTGTCCCTGACACAAACCAATCAACATTTACCTGAAAAAAAAACTCCATGTTATCCAAAATGGAATTTGAATCATGTCATATGCTCTGTGTCATAGGCCCACAGTATCACCCAGAGGTCCTCCACCACAACTGTGGATGGGTAACGTTGTGTTCCCCTGTACTTTGTCTGTATCCCTGACTATTGTAGTGCTACAGTGACTACTTACACATTTGCATGCCAGCTTATGTCACCCACAATGCCAATGACATAGACTGTCAGTGAAAATGTGGGTCTGCATGCATGCACCATAACCTTGGTCTAATGATGTAAGACTCATGGCCTTTGTATCTGCATGGCACAACATGACATTGCAGCCTAATGCAGTCCATCCATGAACATGTTATTGACACCTACTGCTATGAGCCACATATTGATTGTTACTCATGCACATGCACATACACATACACATCAGTATGATCCCCTCCCCCAGATGGGGCACAAAGCAACTGTTGCAGATGCAATACACAACATCCATATTTGCAATCTAGACTTTATGAAATATTATGATCTATCCCATCCCGAGTAAAAGCATAGACCATAAGCATGCAAACTTATTGGCTAAAAGGCTTACATTTGTTCCAGGTAGAAGAATCAATTTGGCTGACACCATAATAGATTTAAAAATGTATACCCATAAATTAAATTTGAAAGTCTGGTTTGATAACATGAATGGGGACATTAATGCTAATAATGAAATTAAGTTAAAGAAGTCAAGTACATTCAGCCCACCTGTAAATAATGTGATTGTGATGTATGAGAAAATGTGTGAGAGGGATATAAGAAGGACATACAAAAGGGCATATCGTCCAGTTAATATGAATTTGAGTAAAGATGAACAAATGCATGATTTGACTAAAGATAGGGGCATTTTAATAATGAAGCCTGACAAGGGAAATGGTATTGTAATCATGGATAAGGGGGATTATTCCAGTGGGATGAACATATTATTAATAGATGGTACATATGTAGAAAGTTCCATCAATGAAATGCACATTACCAACAAAAGAGTGGATTTATTACTTGATGACATGTTGTTTCATGGGCAAATAGATGAGGATGAATACCAATATATGAGAAATGAATACCCTATGATATCTAATATTTTTGGAATACCTAAGATACATAAGGGTTTAAAATATTTAAAATGTAGGCCTATAATGGATGGCAAGTGCTCCAAAACATGTTTCATCAGTAAATATCTGGATGTCCAACTTCAGAAGGGATTCAAATTATTTTTCTACATATGTAAGGATTCATGTCAATTTTTAGATAATTTAAATAAAATCAAAACAGGGGAAGAGGTGATATTAGTTACTATTGATGTATGTAATTTGTTCTCCGTGGTACCCCATGAGCAAGGTCTTAGCTGGTTAGAAGTTCAATTACTAAAAAATGGAATTTATGTCCAAGATCAAGTTATCAAATTCATTACCCTTATGGAGGTGGTTTTAGAAATAATTTTGTGTATTTTGAGGGGCAATACTATGGGCAGATTATAGGTGTGGTGATGGGGGCAGCATGTCCCCCCATATTTTCGAATTATGTCATGTCATATTGGGAGCAGGAATGCGTAATGGCAAGTGAATATTGGCAATATATTATGTATTACACTAGATTTTTGGATGATGTTTTTTTAGTGTGGAAAGGGGCAGGGGCCGATTGAATAAATTCCTGACCTACATAAATATGACAGTGGATTTTTTAAAGTTTACATATACTTATAGTAGAAATAATATACCATATTTAGATGTGGATTTGAGAATAAGTGATGAAACAAACCACATGGTCTCCATGATTTACAGGAAAGCTACGTTTTCCAATTCCTATTTGGAAGTTGGCACTCGTACCATCAAAAGAAGTCCATTATTAAAGGACAAATGTTACAGGCCACCAGGATGGTCACCAGAGAAAGTGATTTTGTGAAGGAGGTGAAATTTATAATGGGAATGTTTGCCAAGAGGGGTTACCCTGAAACACTTTTGAACAATGTTAGAGATGAGATTGTGAAAAAGTGACAGGAGGGTGTGTATCAACCATTATTGGGAGGAAAAGGAAATGGATCAATGACCATATTTAAAGGGATAAAGTAATGAGAGAAGGGGTAAGTTTTATTACAACATATAATTTGGATTCCAACCATATGGTTAAGACTATTACAAACAACTGGGAAATTCTGCAGTTTGACCAACTGGTGGGTCAAAAAGTTGGAAAAATACCAAAAATAGTGTATAGGAAGGAGAGATCATTCAAAAATATTTTGGAGAGCTCCCGTGAATGTGGACATGTCAATAGAAAGTCAGGCAATTGTAACTGTGGTATGTGCCATTATTGCCCCTATATTTTGGAGACAGGAGAATTTTATTTTTTGAGTGGTAGAAAAATATATATCAGGGGTCATTTTAATTGTAATAGGACAAATGTGGTCTATATGGCTAAATGTCAGGGATGTACCACATTCTATATAGGAAAAACAGTAGACATCTAAGGGATAGGATGTATGAGCATCTTATGGACATTAGAAAATGTAAATTGACCAATGCAATTAGTAGACATAAGAAAGAGTTCCCTAGTCATAGTTTTAAATTTCTTGTTGTACAACAACTGGCCAAAGATGCACAAGGGAAAATGTTGGATATACACCTGGATATTTGTAAGCTGAAATAGCAATTGCAGTTGGATGCAACTCAATACCCAGGTATAAATGAAAATGTAAGCATTTCTAGTGTACTAAAACTGAGGAACATTTTGGGTTAAGATAACATAGTTATTTAATTATTTAGAAAAATAATTATGGTCAGTTGTGGTATTTTACCTGTGTATTTTAATATCTAACTTATATTTCAAATCTTATTATTGATGCCCTTGTTTATAAGTATAGTATTTGTTTTTTGCACTATAAATAACTGATTGGTGTTTAATGGAATGTTTTAATGGGTGGAGTAGGATGTATATATAATGGCTGGGTAGGAAATTAGTTTTGTTCTGATGAAGTCCCATATTTAATGGGAAGAAAGCGCTTAATCTGACATTTTTAACTGAAATTTTCGTTATTGTGGAATAAATTGGATTCAACTATTGGATTGAATTAGCCTCAAAAAACTCCAGCATGCCTCAAAAAACTCCAGCTTTACTCCGTAGCATATCGCCTACTCTGAGGTGATCTCTGCTTAACATATAAAGCTATGTCATACCTGGAGCTGCTGGACATGCTACACCTAAAAAAATCCAATCCCTCCGAGCTACACTCTCTGGGGACCTAAACCTTGTCACCACAATAAACAGGAAATGCTGGAGGGATAGATTCCTGTCCCAGAGACTTCCCATACTCTGGAACAGGCTACGCATCTATGTCAAGCAAAGTTCTTCATTAACACTCTTCAAGAAAAATCTTGATGATTGGATAGGAAATAGGAAATACACCCTGGGATCACTTCTATGTCTCTGCTCGACAGTGGCACAGGAAAGTAACTTTCTTGGGAGGTGTAAGCCAGGGAACCTTGTTGGCTAGGCTTATGTGGGCCCTTGGGCCGATAGCCTAGTACCTACCTATGAACCTATGAAGTACTGCGGTGTCCCTAGTTTGTGGTTACAAGTTTTGGAGTTCCTTTGGTACTATCTTTAAAAAGTCACACAAGCAGTAGACAGTGTCCATACCACTTACTTGGATCTGGCCAAGGTATTTGATACTATACCACATAATGGAATTGTAAGGAGAGCTTATTCCAAAGTAAGAGGAGACATTACATGATAAAACTATACCTCCATGTAGTTTTATTTGTTTTAGTGATATAGATTGAGATATTGTGTTTTAGTATTGGCCAGACTATTTGATTTATTGAGAAAAGGAGGTCCAAGATAGTAGGATCCCTGAGGGCATAGTAAGCAAGAGACAGGTATCCCCCAAGAACCTATATGACACAGAGAATAGGGCTTCCAGCTTCTCATGATAGCTATATCAGATGACAGAGATTATTTTCATTAATTGTCTCTCATGTGTTTGAATGTTTTTAGACATGTCTAGTTAAATACCTATCAAAGGGGACATTATATTATATAATGGGTCTAACCAGAGCAGAGTATAAGAGAACAATAACTTCTTGATTTTAGAAGAGATGCCTTTGGAGATTAGTTGTGAGATACAGATGGATTTTCTAACTATGTTTGCTACATGATGATAAAAGGAGAGGAAGCCATCAGTCCATGTGCCCAAGTGCCTGATCTCTGTCTCACTAGATAATGGGATGTTGCAGGAATATGCTATTTACAGAGGGTGATGATATTGCATCTCTTGGCATTTAGTTTGTGGCCTTAGGTTCAGATACTATCCTAACTTAATGGTCCTAATAGTATTTTTCTAGCTTTTTTGTCAATTTTCTTATGTTATTCTTGATGCGAGGGTCTTTCAAACTGTTAAATATTTTAAAGATTTTTTTTCTTTTTATTGTAGAGTTTATGTTAGTGGACAACTTGATGGTTTACTTTTTAAATTTCTTTACATTTAGATCTGGTTGGGAGTGCCAGTTTTATGCATTTATCTAGGCATAGAATTCATTTATGAAGCTGCCTGTTGTGGTATGGGGTGAATTTTGAAACTTTGACATAGAATTTGTTGACATTGTAAGTTTGAAATCATTTTATTCCATGATATTGTTGTTAGGTTTAGAGATTTTAAAGTAGAAGGACAACAATTTATGATCGGGCTTAACAAGGGAAGGATATACCAGATGAATAGTAGATGAAGAAGCTATATTCATAAGGACCATGTCAAAATAGTTTGTCCCCTAGTGTGTCTGTTAAGTATCTGGTTCAGGGAGTTTTTGTTTATTAAATCTAATAACTTTTGGGCATAGCTTACATATGAAGTGCAGATGGTCTAGTTTATTGATGAGTAGTTAATGTCTACCAAGATAATTGAGTTCTTGTTTATAGGTAGTACATCTAGTACATTTAGGAATCTTACATGACTGTTAGAGGATATTGACAGTGTTGTGTAACAGGCTATAAACTGTCTCACTTAGTGTGATTTGGAGCTCAATTAGTTCTGTTTGTGGGTCTCTGGGTATCTGTCTAGATATGTTATCATCCCTGAAAGAAATGGGGAAACCATCACAGTTTGCATGGGGTCTAAAGGCATGGTAGAGGCAAAACCCAGGTATGGAGGGAGTGCTTTTGGAACATTTAAACCAAGTTTCAAGAATTATACAGACATAGGTATTTTCCAAATATAAGAGATGCTTGAGGTTGGGCATTTCTTTTAGACTTCTGGCATTGAGCAGAACTAGCTAAATGTTATCCTGTTGTGGGTTTGATAAGTTAATTACGATGAGATGCCATCAGTTAGACTCTGGCTGTATAAGGAACTATGAGGGCAAGAGAGGCTTTAGACAGTATGGAGAAGCCCTGAAATGAGAGCTGGAGGTCATTTTTAGTATAGCAGGTATGACTGTCAAGCATCTTGTCCCATGCTGACAAATACTGAATCCCTCTGGAATGACACCAACAATTTAGCCAATTGTTGAAGCCAATAATCTTTTCTTTTTACTAGGTATCATTCTTGGAGAAAGAAGGATTCCCCTAATGACCAGCGTCTTGCCTGCATATGTGACATGCATGGAGAGTTCTGCTATATTTCTACATTTCTCTCAGGGTTTTACTTGCTGAGTTTCTTACACTCACATGGGTCATCACCATGTGTTAATCATTTTTGTTAGGTGAAAGAGACATAAGAGCCCTTGAGATATTAGAGATCCTAGCAGCTGAAAGACAAATCACTGTTACCCTGTCCTTGTCCACCCTAGTAATTGGAGAATCAGTGTGCTTGACTATAGAATCACTGATCACTAAACCATTTTTATTAGTAGAATGGTCTGGCTGTGGGTCTGTTGTGATCAGTGAATGCCCTGGTTAAAAAAAAAAAACTAAATAAATAAATAAATAAACGTGAATCCTGGAGACTCTTTGTTGTAAGTGTACCAGAAGATGATGTGGTGTTAGATTTTTACTGAGACCTGGTCTTCATGGATTTAGGAGGCTTTGGCAAGGATTTCTTTTTAGCCTAAGTATAACAGAATACAAGTGGAGCATTGACAGTTCATAGGTTCATAGGTGTGTACTAGGCTAATGGCCCTGGGTCCTTTACAAGCCTAGCCATAGGATTACTCTGGCATAGTGCCACCCGACCTTAGTTCCCAGTGCCTCTGTCAAGTAGAGCCACTGGAGTTATCCCCGGGTGAATTTTCTGTTATCCTCCACTCATCAAGATTTCTCTTGAAGAGGGTCAGTGAGGTGCTCTGCTTGACATGTATGGGAAGTCTGTTCCATAGCATGGGCAGTCTCTGGTTTATGAACCTGTCCCTCCAGCATGTTCTGTTAATTGTGGTAATGAGGTTGAGGTCTCTGGAGTGTGTGGTGCAGAGGAATGGAATTGGGATTTCTTTAGATGTAGCATTTCTAACAGAGTTGGATCAGGCATGGCTTTGTAAGTCAAGGAGAGATCGCCTCTAAGTAGTCAATATGAGACAGAGAATAGTTGGAGTTTTTTTTAGTCTGTCCATATATGACAAGTGTTTAAGGACTTGGATCCTCTTTGTGAGGTACTTTTGCGGCCTCTCCAGTTGTTGCAGGTGTCTAGTGAGGTACATGCCAAATGGGGCATTGTACTCAATGATTGGCCTAATGAGGGAAGAGTAGAGGGAGACAGTGACCTCTTTCTTCCTGGATGCAAAACCCTTAGTAATGAGATGTGCTACATAGAAGGACTTTCTGACCACAGTGGCAATGTGATCAAAAGAGAGATTGCTGTCAACCTGTGTTCCCAGATCTCTTATAACACCTTCTGTGTTCAGTGGACTACCATCAATGCGGTAATTCATGGGAAATGGATTTTTCCCAAAGGGGATGATGATACATTTTTTGGTATTGAGCTTAAGGCCATGGTTCTGACACCAGTCGTTGGTCACAGTGAGGTTATTCTGTAGGATGTCAACATCACTTGGGGAGTTAATAATAGCTCCCAACTTGCAATTGTCTGTGAACTTAGTCAGCCAGAGTCCCTTCATTTTGGCCTGGACATCAGAGAAGTAGATAGCAAACAGGAGAGGACCCAGGACTGAACCCTGTGGGACTCCGCTCATAACTAATTGGCAGTCTGACTTGGAGTTAGCTTCTTTCACACTGTGGGTTCTATCTGTAAGCCAGTTTGCAACCCACCTAGTGACATAGGGGTTGATGCCAAGCTTAGTGAGTTTTTCTATGATTCCTGAGTGAGGAATGGCATCAAAAACCTTGGCCAGATCAAGGTAGGCTGTATGAACCACCTTGCCTTCACCCACAGCTCTGGTGACTGACTCAAAGAAGTCAACCAGGTTGAGCAGGCATAATCTTGTATATCAGACTCGTCAAGCTAATGGGGCGATAGTTCCCAGGGTCTGTAATCGCTCCTCCTTTGTGTAGAGGGATGACTGTAGCAATGTGCCATTTGGCAGGGACAAAATCCTGAGGTGAGGCTGTGATTGAACAGGGCACACAGGTGAGGTGCCAGTTCACTCTGTAGTTCATGTAGAACACAACCAGGGATATTGTTAAGACCCATAGAAACTGCATTCTTGGCCTTGGACAGTGCTGTTTTAGCCTGTGCAGCAGTAATACTGGATGCCTGGCAATCTACTGGTATTGTGATTGGTCCTTTGCGAGGGAAGGAGGGGTAAAGTTGGCACTGAATCTGTTGGCCAGTATACTGGCAATATCTGTTGGCTCAGTATAGGAGGTACCATTGTGCAGTAGCTTAGAAAATATCTGGGTATTGCCGTGGAGACTCTACGTAACTATAGAAGGCCTTGTGGTTGTCTTTACTATCTGCTGCAATTCTGTTTTCATACCTAGCTTTAGAGGATTTGATGAGGGATCTCAACTTTTTGTTGAGGGAGATAAGGGAGTTTTTACAGTCTTGGAACTTCACCTTATTCCGCATCAGTTTCCTCCTCCTTTTGTAGAGCTTGTTTATGGCAGGGGGCCACCAGATTGGCTTCTTCTTTTTGGAGTAGAGTGTCTTGGTTTTATTGGGTATGGCAAGGTCCATGCATTTGTGTATGTGTTCATACAGTGCATTGGTGTATGATTCTGCAGTCACGCAACTATTCTCCATTTGCATGGGTGCTGTGAAGTTAGCCACCTCTGTTTTTAGGATCCCAGAGTTAGCTTTGGAGAAGTTTTTCATGGTGGTTACCTTTGCTGGAGGGTGGGAGGAATGTGGATTTTCAAGGTGATTAGTTTGTGGTCGGATCTAACCAGGGAGGAGCTGAATATTGGTGTAGAGCAGTGGTCGCCCATGTTAGTAATGACCAGGTCAAGGATTTTGCTACCTCTAGTGGGGGTAAGAACAAGCTGGTTCAGGACATTGGAATTGTTAGGTTGGACCCTAATATTCTCCAGGGTTCTTAGGAACATGGAGTGCGAGTCTTGGGACATGGTTGGGGACCTATAGCAGGCTACGACCTGAATCACTGTCTTACCCAGTGTTGGCTGCACCTGAAGTATCTCTGATGCATTATGTTGGGCTACCAGTCTGGAGGTGTGCACATCTTTTATGAATATGGAAACATCACCACCTTTGGAGCTTCAGTCCAAGGTCTGGGGCCGAAAGGTGTGGAATGAGTTATAGCCTGGTAGTGCAGGGGTGCTTTCTGCTGCCTTGAATCAGGTCTTTGTTACAGCACAAATATTGATGTTCTCCATTTTAAGGAGTGCCTCGAGCAAGTGCATTTTGAGATTTAGACTTCTAGCATTGAGCAACATGACCCTCATATTGCATTTGTTTGTAGCTGTTATGGTGGCAATTTGGTCTTTGGAACGCCACCTAAAAAGGCACTATAGGGGTGGCAAGAGCCTTGGCCAGTATCTGGAAGCCCAGGAGTGGGAAAAGCATCAAGGTCTGTCAATCATGGCATCCCAGGCAGACAGATACTGGATCCCCTTAGAATGACACCAGAAACTTAGCCAATTGTTGAAATCAATCATTTTCTGCTTGTACTGTGGTATTATTCTTGGTGATGGTAGGATGCTGCTCAGGGCTAGGGTCATACCCGCCTGGGCTACATAATCCAAGAGCTCCTCCATGTCTCTTTTCATGTAGTCCAGGGAGGTATGTCTCAGCTCATTCACACCCACATGTATAATGACAGAGTCATATTTGTAGCTGTTGTTGAGTGACCTGAGTGCATGCGTTATGTGTCAGATCCTGTCACCTAACAGGCAGCTGACTGTTACTTTCTCCTTATTCAACCTAGTTAGTGGGCCATCAGTGTGCCTTACTGTCATGTCACGTATGACTAGTGTGTTGGCCATGCTGTTTTGCCTTAGGGGCTTTGGTTGAGTGGAACACTGTTTAGGAGAGTTATGTGTATCATGCTTAGTGTTGTATTGTGGTGGTCGAGTTTGTTTCTGCCTTAGAAGTCTCTGCTGCTTGGGTAGATTTTTATTGACAGCCTCCGCGAAGGTGGATGTGTGGTTTGTGTTTTTATGTGAAGGCAGTGCTGGTGTGTGTTTTGGAGAGCTATGTGTTCCATGTGGTGTGGTGCAAGTGTTGACATTCTCCTCTTGACCAGCTATGGCTGGAGAGTGCGTGGCTTCCAATTTGGATATATAAGTGCATCTCTCACAAGTGTTGGAAGGTAAGAAGAGAGGGTTGTTGGTGTACATGAGGCAGTTGCTACATTGCCTCAGGATGCCCAAGTTCACCAGGTTAATAGGAGGAAGCACAGGGAACTGACCTTTAGACATGTCTGGAGGGGTGGGCATTGATAATAAGTACTAGATCTGTTTCCTTGTAGAATGTTTAGTGCTGGTAGCACTTGTGTCCTGCAATAATTGCTATAAGAAGTCTGGTAAAGTGCTAGACTAATAAGCTAGTATAAGTGCAGGAGAGGAGAGAACTAGTAGATCTAAGGGAAAAATTGAAGAGCAGACTCTGGCACCACCCAGAAGCTTACAAACTGTCCTGCATACAGCAAGTCACTATCTGGACTAGACTAGTTACAGGAAAGGTGGGAAACAAGATCAAATGTGGGCTTTTAAATCGGAAAGTTGAGAGAGATGAAAAACTGTCCAAATGGCCTTTAAACTACAATGTCTGGGCCAGGAACCACTCCTCTTGTGGTAGATAGGCTACCTAGTGCTTACCACTCCCACTGATAAGCTAAAAGGCTTCTCTCCAACAAAGAAAGGCTTGGAGGGCTCAGAAGCTTACAGTCTTGGACACAACAAATCTGTATCTAGACTCGACTAGTTACAGGAAAGGGAGAAACAAGCGCAAACACAGGCTTTTAAGCCAGAAAGTTGAAAGAGATGGAAGAAACTGCCCAAAAGGCCAATAAACCACAAATCTGGGCCAGAAACCACTCCTCTTGTGGTAGATAAGCTTCCTAGTGCTTACCACTCCCTCTGATAAGCTAAAAGGCTTCCCTCCAACACAGAAAGGCTTGGGGGGGGGGGGCTCAGAAGCTTACATGCAGTCCTGGATGCAGCAAATCAATATCTGGACTAGACTAGTTACAGGAAAGGAGGGAAACGTGCAAATGCGGGCTTTTAAATCAGAAAAGTTGAGAGAGATGGAAAAACTTCCCAAATGGCCAATAAATACAATTTCTGGGCCAGAAACCACTCCTTGTGTGGTAGATAGGCTACCTAGTGCTTAACACTCCCACTGATAAGCTAGAAGGCTTTCATCCAACACAGAAAGGCTAGGGGTGCTCAGGAGCTTGCAAACAGTCCTGGATATAGCAAATTTGTATCTAGACTAGACTAGTTACAGGAAAGGGGGAAAACAAGTGCAAATGTGGGCTTCTAAATCAGGAAGTTGAGAGAGAGATGGAAAAATTGCCTAAACGGCCAATAACTACAATTTCTTGGCCAGAAACCACTCCTTATGTGGTAGATAGGCTACCTAGTGCTTACCACTCCCACTGATAAACTAGAAGGCTTCCCTCTAACACAGAAAGTCTTGGGGAGGGCTCAGGAGCTTACAAACAGTCCTGAATACAGAATATCTGTATCTGGAATAGACTAGCTACAGGAATGGGGGGAGTGCAAATGTGGGCTTTTAAATTAGGAAGTTGAGAGAGATGTGAAAACTTTCCAAATGGCCAATAAGTACAATTTCTGGGCCAGAAATCACTCCTTACATGGTAGATATGTTATCTAGTGCTTACCACTCCCACTGATAAGCTAGAAGGCTTCCTCCAACACAGAAACTGTAATGGATACAGCAAATCAGTATCTGGATAGACTTCTTAGAGGAAAGGGAGAAACAAGCTTAGAATTTTTTTTATTAAAGTGGAAAAGGAGAAAGCTGGAACAGAAGATAATTCAAGGTTAAGAATCTAAGTGGGTTGACCTTCACAAATGTTCTGTCTCAGGTAGAATGAACTAATGACACTAGACTGGGAGGAGTGCCCCAGATCAAATATAGAGTATGGGCGGGCAACTGCAAAGCCACCAAGTATAAGAACAACACAACAATAGGGAGGGGGTTGGGAAACTATTACAACTACTAGCTGTAGCCACTAAATGAAAGTTTTAAACAGATAAAAGAGCAAGGAAACTCTAGAGAATTCTTTTAACTGCAAACAAATCAGTTATATGATACCTAACTAGAACACAAAAACATCAAAAAACAAATGCACAGAAAAGCACTCAAAAACAGAAAATACAACTCTCAGTATGAAAAAGCAGTTTACAGTTAAGTAATTCAGTAAACATGCAATTAGAGTAATGAAACAGTATCTAGCAATGAAAAATACAGTTAAAACAGTACATAAATGCAGTGAAACAGTAAAAAAAGCTTTATAACAGTGCAAAATGTGGTAGATTAACTGTATAACACAATTATAAGCATTACAGAAGTGCAATTCAATGAAATAAGTATAAGAAATAACTTATCCTGCTCTTGGAATCTTAAGGAATTTCTGCTTAGTCTCAGTAATGAATCACCATCCACAGCCTGGTAAATACAAGTTCTGAATATTGAATCACAAAAGATCAACCTGAAAGGTTGAAACATAAAAACTGACTGACTTTCTTAACAGTTGTCCGAGATGACAGTAGAGTGGGAACTGGATATTTCCCTACTGTGGTGCCAACTTCGAGTTAGTATATATAGTTCGCAGGGAGTGTTAGGGGCACAGGCCTCCACATGGGGATGTAGGGAGGCTTGCCTCCTGCCTAGAGTATGTTTTCTTTACATTTTAAGAACTTTTAAGTTTTTTTTTTTTTCAAAACAAGTTTATTGTTTTAACATATAAGAGAAATATCATAACAATTTTATACAAATAATTAAAAATAGGTATTATTATAATATTCAACAAAACAACTAAAGTATTTACAAAGACATCCACTACAATCAGATCAATTAATTAAACTAAAATACTGTGCTATTGAAATTAGAATTTTTTTAACAAATTTTGTAAATTATCCCATACAATAAAATGTGATGTTTTTCTAGTTGTTCTCATTCTAATTGTGCTTATTTCCATATGACACATTATATTCATAACATTTTTAAATTCATTGAACGAAGGAGGTGTATCTGAAATCCAATTTCTAGTTATTATTTTCCTAGCCATTGCTGGGATAGACCATAACAAGGAAGCTTAATCTTTTAACACATTGAGGTACAGGTGTGTTGAATAATATAAGAGACTTAGAAATAATGAAATTATCTGTAAAAGAGCCTGCAAAAATTCATTAATTGACTTCCAGTATTCTTTCAACTTCATACAGTCATAAAACATATGAGCCCAGTCAGCATTAATTTCTACATTACATCTCTTACATAGATTATCTTTATTATTAATTTTATTCATCATCAAAGGTGTATAAAAGATCTATGTAAAATTTCCATGTATAAAGTCTCCAGACAATGGAAGATGTAGTTCTATAAGCAGATTCCAATATATATTGTTTATCTTGTTGAGTTGGTGGGTCCCCATTAATAGAGGTGAAATAATTCCAGTATGAATCTACATTGTAAAAAGTTTCTTGTCTGATAATTTTATGTATATATGAAAGTTTACCTTTATCAGAAACTTTATGCTGTAAATTTATTATCAAGTAATCAATCAGTTTTGGAATAGATTCTTTAACTGTTATAGACATTAGATCTATTCTATCAATGAGATGTTGTCTAAAGATCTGAACCTCTAACCAGCAAGTTTCTCTTAGATCAAATTCTTGTTTTAAGAACTTTTAAGTTTTGTTGACATTCATTTTAGTTTTCATATTCAGTACTTTCAATGTTCTGAATGTATTCTAGCATAAGACATTATAATGTGTGTTGGTCTAGAGTGCTGTGGATGTGTGCATTGCTCACATTCTGTTTTTTTTATTAGAATGAGGCCTCTATGTTAATTAAATGCTTGCATCTCTCACAAACAGAACATCTTGTGCTAAGTTAGAGTTTATCTAAGGGCATGAGGAAGTTGCTACACTGCTTAAGGATAGCAAGTATTATGAGGCTGGCAACAGAAGGAAGACAAGAAGTCTGATTTACACAAACTTGCTTAATGAAGTAAATTATACAGTTTAAGTTTTTAGCTAGACAGGCACTACCAGTCTATCTGGAATAAAGAAATAAGAACTTAAGTTAGCACTGTGCTAATGAACAGTACAGTGTGGTTAGGCAGCTGTATAGTATGAGTTATGTAGTGCAGCTATGGACTGCTTGGGTAATATAGAGCAGCTCTGATCTACTTTAAACTTTGCAGATCAAGAATGGGCTGCTAGAGGATATTTGGTGGACAAGAGGTGTGCAGCGCACCTCATTTGGCAAATGTGAGCCAAGAGCAAAACACTTAATATTTGGCCGGACTTGAGCTGTTTAAGGAAAAATTGAAACAGAAGTTGCTGTGTCTATGGAGTGTTGGCTTCTCTGCCACTGTTTTAATTGCCAGTCCATACAGGAAAGAGAAGCAAGCAATGAAAACCACAGAACCAATGCTAAAATAGCTAGGGTTTCAAGCCAATAGTACTAACTCCTGAGAAAAAGCAGCAATTATCCACTGACACATAACAACCACTGCTAGCTCCTAGATGGCTTACACATTTGGCCAAAAACCGTTTTTAACTAACTTTTACAGAAATGGAATTATCACAGAACAAAAAGAAGTAAAAATGCTAGTACAACAGTAAGGACACACTTAGCAGCACTGTAACAGTCAAGCAACTGTAAATAAATCAGTTGATTTAGCTTCATAATCAAACAGTTGGAAATGCAGTGAAAGTAGATAAAATAGCACTTTGTATTCAGAAAACTGTTGGTGATAGTAACTGCAGATGAATAAAAGTGCTTTCCTGCTTCTTTCATTTTAAAGGAGTTAAAATGCCACTTTTTTCTCTTTTCACGTGTGCACAGGTGTGTAGCTTCTTGCATTCTTCAAAGACAACAAATAATCACATTCCATTGGTAAGGCACAAATTAACTTTCACATGGCACAGTACAGCAGAGAAAATAATTATCTCTTTTATAGCAAAGAACACACATACATGGGAGACTAGCAAATCTCCTCAAACCATGAGAAGCTTGAATCTTTTATAACATTTTTGATCAAATTCAACATTACTGTAGCAACTAAAATATAGCCACTGACCAATTAAAATGAACACTGCAACATTAATTTTGCTAATTATGATATCCTGACATTCTATCTTTGCCTTCCCATATTAGCCCCAAGTTCCAAATTCCAGAAAAGAACTTTCTGTTCTTGCCATGTTGGCACTTTCATGCTGTCAGGAAATAAATTATGAGACGCAGACTATAAAATACAGGAATCAATCCTGAAACGAAAACATATTTAAAATACAAAACTGACATTTTTCCTTCATTTTACACTTCTCCCTTGCAATTCCCCATTTGATGCTATAAAACATCACTCTAGTCATGTACTTCCTTTTGATTGAGCAATGACAACAGTTTTTCAGATGGGTAGACACCCTTTCACTTGCCATCAGATATTCTTTACATGCATTTTCTTTCTGTCCCTGCCAAGGTCAATGCGTATACAGTTATTTTACAAATATAGTCTTATTGGAAATAAAAAATGTTTATGTTTTGTTGGAATAAAAAGACAGCTTGAATAATTGTTGGTCATACACTCCCTGTTAAACACATTTTTGTAATGTTTGCTATAAACTTAATTTTCATAATTTTCTTTATTTTAACTTTCAACTTATGTGGTCAGTGACAATGATTCAGTTTTATTCATTTGCGTGCTTTATAAATTGATGCTTTTCTTTGATTCCAGAAGTTTAAGAACTAAAGTTTTGCACATAAAATAAGTCCTAATAGTAATGTTATGATGGCAATCAACATAAAGAGTTTCAAAATACCTCCTCCCTGACTAGAAAAGAGGTTGCTGTACCATGTCCACCAAGAACTGTCATCCTCTTTAGCATGACAGAATTCAGCAACTCTGAATAATTTTTAGGTGACTAGAAATGGTACCAGTATTATCAGGAATAAAAAAGCAGCACTTCATTTTGATCAGTGTGCATGTACCCCCTTAGAAGCAAGGGTGAAGTCAAGTGCCATTCCATTCTGCAGCACCACACTACACACAACAGTCATTTCAAGAGTGAACAAGATTTATTTATTCAAAAGTCGCATTGCAAAATATTTCTAAAAGATTAAATAATTTGCACAACTCCCAAATAGACTTTACTGCCATATAAGCAGTTAAAATTCCTGCTCTAGAAGTAACAGCATCACCAAAGTCCATGTCATCTAGTCCTTTAAAATCATTCTTTTGAACAGCATGATGGTAAACCCATGAAGCATCTATTTTTTTCAACTGGATTCAGAATGTCTTTTGTATCTTTTCTGCAATGAGCATCACAAATATTTCCATCAGGTAAAATGTCTGTATGTTGTATAGCTGGGATAAAGCAACCTATATAGCATCAACCAGTCCGCTCTGTTGGTAACCAGGGGGGATACACTCCCATACCCAACCCTCAAGCCCATCTTAAATTTTCCAAATGAAATTGCAAATGCTGTTTCCAACAAAATATGTTCCATTTTTAAGGTAGCAAATATGTCAGTTATTGACAGTCGAAGTAGTACTACTACTGCAAATGGGGTAGAGTTATATTTAGTGAGGAAAATTGTGTGATATGCCGAATGGATTTCTGTGTCAGTAACTGGTATTGTAATTAATGGAGTACTACTATCGTGTGCAGTGGGTATCAGTCACTAATATTAAGAGTTTTGGCATATGTGTATAAGGCAGCAGAAAAAGTATAGAATTTCGGATGCCAATGAAGTGTTCTTGATTCAGTTCTAACCAAATGCCTGTCCCTGTTTTAGTGATATGCTTATCTGCAATAAGAAGTGATTCAGTACTTACAGTTATGATGGTTGCAGATGATGATGTTCTTATAGTTCTGGATTACAAAAGTAGACAAAATAAAGTGATGATGAAAATCATAGTAACTGTTAATGGGTACATAAGAAAATTGAGCATATTGGGGCTGGAGAGGGTTTGGAAGAAATTGCAAACATGGATGTTGGATTGTTCATTTACAGTTTATATAAACTCAATTTCTAAATCAACTCCAACTAGAAGTGTTAGTTGTGTACGATCCCATAAACATTTCTTTCTTACTTGCTGTACAACCTGGTTCATTGTCCAAAAAGTATAATGAATCCTTGATGTTTGTTTCAGAAACAAGATAAAATAACACAGATTGATGTTGAAGAAGAAAAAGAAGAGTCACTAAGTATTATTTCCAACAATATGATACTATGGAGTCACTTGATTTCAACCCTGGATTTCATTCAAATGGCAAATCACACACTTTCAGTTTTGGATTTGATCCAGAAAGCAAAATGAAAAAATCCTTAGTCTTCATTTCTGGGTAAAATGGCGTCCCTGGTTTTTCATCTGGTATGATTTGCAATAGGCTCTGCTGTTTCTTGAAGGATGACATTGATGGCATGTTGGCTGCACTCGCCATGAGGGAGGGTCTTCTTGACATGTGACACACGGATCTACCTAGGCAGTCCTGTTCATCAGTTGGCAGTACTGGTTGTAAAAACAAACCAAGTAGCTGGGCGCAAAGAATATTTTGAAGTGATATATTTAATGTAAATGAAATCTCCTAATTGTAAGTCATGTGATCATTTACTGGAGGCTGTCTTAGACCCCAGAATCAGTCTTGTAGCACTGCTGAAAAATGGAACAGAGAGACTTGCAATACAGAAAAACAAACTCATCCACATTTTCTTACTCCATATTTTTAAGGATGAGGTGTAGCAGGCATTCTCATGGGTCTACCCATGAGAATTTCATGAAGGGATAACTTCATAATAGTACTAACTGTACTTCATATAGTAGATAAAACTAAAGGTAAAGCTTCTGGCCATTTAAGAGCAGCCTCCTCATACAACTTAGCAAGTTGGATATTTATAGTCTGATTTGCCCCCTCCAGGGCTTGTGGTCTATATCGGCAATGGTAGTGCATTTTGATATTCATCATTTTGCTGATCTGTTGTATTACCTGACTAGTAAAATATGTATCCTGATCTGAGTACAACTAGGAGCACCAAGTCTCTGTATCAACTCCTGCTACAGTGTTTGCATCATTTTTTTTGCACAATAATAAGCCTCTACCCATCCAAAAAAAGCATCAACAATAACAAGCAGATACTTAAACTTTTGTGTTTGTAAGAGTTCAACAAAGTCCCACTGAATTGTACAAAACAGACCCCACAGCTTTTTCAGTTTGTTTAGGTGCAGGCACAGTCTTTGAAACTTTATGTCTAAACATATTACACAAGTGTTTACAAAATGTTAAATGTCTTCTGAGAGGAGAGGGCTATACCAATCATTTGAAATCTGTTTTATTAAGACATTTTTACCTAAATATAAAGATAAGGGATATACTTAAAACAACTGAGTTAAAACATTTTGTGGATCTAGGTGGTGCTACAAAAATGCCTGAAGAATGGCTGCAGCCATCACCCACCCTTTTGGAGTTCTCAGTTTGGTTCTGGAAAGGTAACAATTCCTGTGAAGAAATAGTTTTGTTAACTTCATAAAGCTCTGGCAAAATAAAGCCTGAAGAGGATAAGACAGTGAAGCTTGTATAGCTGTCACAGCTGCAAAGCTGTTGCTTTTGGAAATGTAAAAAACATAATTTTTATGAGCTGCACATTTAACTACAATGGGTTCTCTTGGTAATAGTACTACATTCGGTTAATGAAGAAAAATAACATTTTAATAACTGACCCTGCTGAAGTTAAATTTCCTCTCTCTCTACAAACTGTTCCAAAATCATAAACTACCCCATAAGCATAACGTGAGTCTTTTGCCAGTTTACTAGCTTCAGTATTAGCTATGAGTTCAACTATTTGACAGGATGCATTTCCATTTAATTGTCCAGTTAACAAAATTCTGTCCTGGATACAAGCAGAAAAGGCAGCTACTAATGTTCCTTCTCTTCAAACACAGGAGCTGTCAGTAAAAAGAAGCAATTCAAGATTTAGTGTCATCTAGGAGGAAGCACCTAGTTAACTACAGCAACACAATTATGAGATTCCCCTTCATCTGCTGTGGGAATTAAAGAAGCAGGATTAAGTGGTGGATATTAAACAATCTGCAAAAGCAGGGTTAGTATGTAAAGACAATTCATATTTGGGGAATCTTGCTACAAATATATATTGCTTCTTAGTCTTTGGTGAAATGCCTCTACAGAATGCAGAACTGCCATGTAGGTCTTGTGCCAGAGAAGCCACCATTTCTATGAAGCATTCCGTCGTGGCCACAGACCAAAGGCAATGAGGAAAGGCTACTGCTACAGCATCAAGATTTGTGCTAAAACAAGCAACAGGACAAAAAATGTCATTTCGGCATTGTACTAATAATCCTAATGCTGCTTTATTTCTATCAGAACAACACAAGATCTTGGAATAGTTTGGTAGTCCAAGTGCAGGAGGGTTTGAAAGTAGGGTTTTTAATTGAATAAAAGGGTGCTCAAGGCAAATGTTTAGTAAAAGTCTAGGAGTATCTTTCTTTAGCAACTCTAGTAATGGTCCCACTCCTTCTGCAAAGTTAGAAATCCATTGTTGACAATAACCTATCAGTCCCAGGAAAGCATGTAACTGTTTTAATGTACTGGGCTACAGTGCAGCTTGTATTGCAGCAATGCATGAAGGCAACATTTGTCTAGAATCTTCTGAAATAAGATGCCCTAAATATTGAACCTGAGACTTCCATAACTGCAGTTTGTCCTTATTGAGTTTAAATCCTAATTCTGCTAGCTTGCTTAAAAGAAAGATTGCATTCTGTTTGCAGTTGTGAGAAGGTTTGGAAGTTAAAAGCCCGATTATCAGTGTACTGAATTAGAGTAGAACCACATGGCAATTCAATCTTGTCTCATTGTTTCTTCATTTCCCTAGAGAAAAGAGTAGGTGACTTGCACTGTTGCCATCTATATGTAAATGAAAACAGACAATGACTATCTAGATGTACAGAAACAGAAAAGAAGGCAGAAGAAATATCTGTCACCGAGAAGGTAATGGCATTTTAATGAGATAGAACTTAGTATCATAGCAGGGTTAGGAGCTCCAAGAAAAGTTGATACTCTTATTGTTTAACTGCTAGTAAATCTCATACAAGTCTGTGTTTTTTTTGGTTTCTATATTGCACAGACTTTGATTCAGGACTATTGTGCCTTTTTGATGTAGTGCTGAAATGATAGGTTTGATTCTTTTCTCTGCTGAAGCCGAAATATTAAGCTATCACAGGCAAGGTGCTCACAAGGTTTTAAGATTATTTGCACACTTTTGTCATCTTTTATAAGCCCCACTTCATTTCCATAGATAGTCCCGAACTGTGGAGGGATCGTACCTCTCAACTTCTTAGAGGAAGAAATCTGGAGAAAGCCACAAAAATAGTGGGACAAAGGCCCAAAACTCAGGACACTTTTTAAATATTGTCCTTACCAACTTAGAAAGTTGATAGAATAGCAGGTTTTGCATTAGTATGAATTTTCTGAAAGATGTGAAGTCTGAAGCTCAAATGTCAGCCATTATTTTCTGACTTCAGCCCTGAATGATTTGCCAGAAAAATCACAATTTTAGTAGAAACAGACTAAAAATATGAGGCAAAAAATGGACAATCTGTGAAAATCTGGACTGTTGAGAAGTATGAGAGGGATTACTTGTACTCCATCCAAATTAGCAGTAAGTAAAGTTTTTATGCTAAAACAGCAAAGAGGGTATCCTCATCTGCAAAGATATTAGTTGAATATAATCCTGAAGTTTCATTTGGAATGCCAAGAAGAGCACCATCTGGGATACAATAATCAGTGCATCTCGATTTATATTAAATATCTCTACCTAAAAGATTTAAAGGGATAGGGCGTCCTTCATTAAAAGTGTGCATTTCCTACAATAAAAGTGAGTTGCTATTTTAGTGAACTGATTTGAATAGGAGCATATTTTGTTTCTGGATAGCCTAAAGGAACTCCAGACACTCCCACTCTTGAACTGATTTGGTGGAAAGTGGAAGATTGCCAGCATTTGCTGAAGTAATCATAGATCTGGTTGCTCCTGAGTCAACAAAGAAGGGAGAGAGAAATTTTGCACTGTAATGTTGACACATTGACCTTCTTGGTCAACTGGTACAAAGGGAAATACCTGTGGTTCCTGTTATGGCTGTCCTAATGAGTTTGCTGTTATGTTGGTGGCTGCCAAGCAGTACTCCAAACAGAGGATATCTTTCTGCTTGCTTTGGCATTTGGACATTTGACAAATTTGTTGTAGAGAAAGTGGACATTCATTTTACTAGTGTCCAAGCTGACCACAATTAAAACAATGAGATAAACATGGTTCACATTGGGGTGATTGTGGTGACATAGGGAAATAGTAATTTTGTTACTACTGTTCTGGGACTTGTAGTTGGAAGAACCTAAACCTGCCTCTTCTTCTGGGATTCCTTCTTCTCCTTCCCTTGAGTCAGTGTCAACCTGCTGGAGCTGAACATCTACTATCATTTTCTTCTCCGAGTATATTATCTGCTATATATTGTGCTTGGTTAATAGTTTCATGAATTCCTAAACCTGGCTACTTTAAACAAACCTTTTCAATTTGTTCTTGAATTGGAAACCTTCTATAAAAGCTGCCATTAGCCCTCTGGATGCTGCTCCTTCTGTAAGTTCTTGATGTCCAGAAAAGGCTTCAAATGCAGCTATCATGCACTGCAAGTATCAATAGATTTGTTTTCTTTCTGTACATTGGCTTTAATCCTGGCCAAATTAGGTGTTGGGGACATGCTGTGGTAATAGTTTTTCTTAAGTTATTTCTAGTAGCAAGGAATCCATCATCTGTGTGCTTTGCAACATTATCACCTATATTAGATTTTTTCCATATTTTTCTGAAAATGTCAGGGGATACAGTCCACAGATGTACTACTCTTATAGTTGGTTTGGCCTCACTATCTGGAGCAGCTGCTGGATTCGGTACTTCTCTTAAGGGGTGCATTTGTATATTCGGTGCAACAATATTAGTGGAGGAATCAGTCTCTTTCTTCCTCTGTGTTTTGTTTAGAAGAGGGGTCCACTTATATTCTTCTCCAGCAATAACTATTGGAAACTGTGCAACCAATTGTTCGATCTTCTTTATGGTATTAGTTTTCAGTGGAGCACTTTTATTATCAAATAGTTTTCTTACATGCTCTGTGCTAGCTCCATGTTTGTGCTTGTGATATAACTGTTTCCTTTTATTGGCTCTTCTTATTAACATTTTTTTATTAACATTTGAACTGATGGCACTTTCCACTGTTGTCTAAGTTTGATATTATAAATCGACCCATGGGTATGTGCAGAAGTACTGGAAGTAACCTGTGCCACACCTAGGGGATGGACATCCACCTGCCCTGTTGAAGAGGGAGAACTTTTGGCTTCATAAGAAGCAGGTTGATCATCGGGTGGAGGAGGGACAGAAGGAATCAGAGGCCAATCATCATCTGAAGGATCATTCTATGTAACTGCTAAGTTTTCTAATTATCTTAAAGGATGCATAGCCCAGGAATTAGATTTTTCATAGGTTCATAGATTAGTACTAAGTCTAGCCAGTTATCCCTTGTGAGACTCAAACCCTGCACCTTGTGTTTGTAAGGCAAACACCTTAATCATTAGGCCACCCTCCTACCCTTGGACATTTTTGTAATTAATTTAATGTTCTATTAGCTGCCTGCAGCTATGACTTTAATCTAGCTGAATTATATTTTAAGTTTCTAACTGCAGATTCCTTTCTCTTATTTTTAGATTCTTCGACAGTCATTAAAAGCTGAGCATTTTGAGGGTGGTACATGATTCCTTTTCTGCTTTAGTTTATATTTAAGATTTTCTAAAATTTTCTTATCGAAAATCCCCTTTTCTGGAAATTGTAAAGCACTATATTTTTAGTGAGCTTAAACCATTTTATCAAGTAATTACAGCAATTTCTTCCATATACACTGGCTCTTTTAAAACACATACACCAGCAGACATGATAAAACCTATTCTCATACCAAAAGGATAGATATTTGATTATGATATGAAACTACTCTCATACCAATAAGGAATCCTCTTGCATCCTTTATTCTTTTTGTTTTGAGTATACCCCACTCTCATAAAAGAGAAGGATACTCTGCCCTTCTGCTAAGGATACTTTGTTATAGGACCATAGGAAGTTACTAGGCTATTGTTCCTGAAGCCCTTTTAAGCCTAGCCAAGAATTTGGCCAATATTTAGACAAGTCATCACCCAAAGCCCTGTCCAGGAGGGACACAGGTGAATCTCAAGGGTGTATTTTCTGTTTCCCCATCTAGTTATCCAGGTTGAGCTTAAAAAGGAATAATAAGGTAACACTGCTTGATGTGGAGAGGGAGTCTATTCCACAGATGGTGGAGTCTCTGGGACACAAATCTGTCCTGCCAACAAGTCCTGTTGATGTCACAGACCAGGCTGAGGTCACATGTGTGGGTTACTCGAGTGGAGCTTGACTTGTGGATATGCAGCAGTCCCTTCAAGGCGGGGTCTGAAATTGCTTTGCATGCCAGACAAAGCTCACCTCTGAGGAGTCTGTATGAAACTGAGTAAAGGGACATGGCTTTTAGCCTATCTGTGTAGAGTAGATGTTTGAGGCCCTGGATTCTCCTGGTGAGGAACTTCTGCGGTCTCTCCAGCTGCTGCATGCGCTTTGCAAGGTACATGCCAAAAGGGGGCATTGTACTCAATAATTGGCCTTATAAGGGAAGAATACAGGGATGTTATAACCTCCTTGTCCCTGGATGAGATACCCTTACTTATGAGGTGTGCATGTAGAAAGTGTTCCGTACAATGGAAACAACATGGCGGTCAAACGTCAAGTTGCTATGAACCTGGGTGCCCAAATCCCTCATGACTGATTGCGTGCTTAGGATGTTGTTATTAATGTGATAATATATGGGGATAGCACTCTCCCCAAAGGGGACGATGATGCAATTTTTGGCATTCAGTATGAGGCCATGTTTCTGGCACATGGGTGAGATCCTCTTGGAGGATGTCCACATCACTTGCAGAATTGATGAATGTGCCCAGCTTGCAGTCATCCACAAACTTGGTCAGCCATAGCCCACTGGTTTTGGCCTGCACCTCAGAGAAATATATCCCGAATAACAGAGGCCCCAAGATCGATCCCTGGGTACACTGCTCATTACAGGTCTACTGCTTGAGGTGGCTTCCCCTATTTTGATTAGGTGGGTTCTATCTGTGAGCCAGTTTGCTGCCCATCTGGTAACATATGGATTGATGCCTGTTTGAGAAAATGTATCTATTATGCCCGAGTGGGGAAGAGTGTCAAAGGCTTTGGCCAGGTCAAGGTAGGCAGTGTGCACTGTCTTACTCTCATCCATGGCTTTGGTGACTGTCTCAAAAAAGTCACCCAGATTTAACAGACATGACCTCCCATTGACAAAGCCAAACTGTGTGAGGTTGAGTGTTCGGAGGTTGCCACTATCCCTGTTAATGAGGTTCATGATAATACAGTCCATGACCTTGCAGATCAGGCTAGTTAGGCTGATGGGTCTATAATTTCCTGGATCAATGAATTCTACACCTTTGAGTAAAGAGATGACAGTGGCTGTCCTCCACTCAGCTGGGACAAAGCCAGTACAAAGGCTTTGGTTGAATAGGTTGCCTAATGGTGCTGCAAGTTCATGCCTGAGTTCATGTAGGATGTTGCCTGGGAAGTTATCGGGTCCCATGGAGGCTATATGTTTTTCTTTGTGAGGGCAGTGATGACCTGTTCCATAGAGATAAGGGGAGGGGGGCAGGTACTGGGGATGTCCTGATTTACTGATGGGGGGACAAAGGGGTGATGTTTTCACTGAATCTATCAGCCAGTAAGTTGACTATATCTACAGCATTTGTGCATGTGGTGTCCTTGACCACCAGTTCAGAACAGATCTGGGTGCTTCCTTTGAGAGCTGTTCCACTTTGAACAAAAGTAGCTTTGCTTTGCGATTTATGATTGGCTCATATACCGGCATACAGGCCAATCATAAATTGCAAAGCTGAAGCTCTTTCACTGAGATTTTAACCAGCAGTGTGGGACTCAGGTTTGGGCTCTGCTGATCCCGGGACAGTCCTACTGAAATAGGGACATGTGGCAACCCTGCTTGCCACCAACAGCATTTGATGAGTCTCTGGTGCTCAGGAATAGTTTTGCTTAAAAGATTAATTTTATTAGATAATTACCTTATCCTTTTTAATCTTTCCAGCTTAGCTTTTACACAACAGTTTCCTTTCTGTGTAGCTCTAACTTTTCTTATGCAAAGTTTAAAAAACCCCAAAAGGTAGTAGTTTTTTCTGTTGTAGATTCTATCTCAAAACACTATACAGATTTTCAATTTCAATTCAGAGAAGTGTGTTTACTGCCTAGGGCCTTCTCATCTTGACGTAACTTGTTCCACCTGTGAGACTTTTGGATCATGGAGAGATAGAATAAATTGATTTTAAAGGGTCGTCTTCAGACCACAGTAGGAGAGAAGCCCTTTTCAACACTGGGGAAGTCTGTGGCTGCTCTTCTTTCCCTTCTTTCTTGAAAAAAGCTGGAAAGTCCAAAGACAGTCAGTCAGGAAAAGAAAAGGATAAAAAAAAAGACATAAAATTGAAATCTACCAAAAAAGAGATCCATGGATCTGGCACCCTGGTTGACTCTGCCAGCTAAGATTTCTACACCTTCAGAGCCAACTCTCTTTTTGGACCTGATAGTTATTGGATCTGTAATTCTACCCAGGTTTTCTCCAGATCATATTTCTCCCCAGGCACCAGTCTCTAGTCTCCGACAGACCACATTATCTTTTGAGACCTTCTTCTACTTCATCCCTGAGGTCAGCTAGATTTCAGAGTCTCAATGAAGTGGACATGGACAGGATGTTGAGGTGTTTCCTTCAGACCCAAATCCAGTTAGGGGGTACTCCTGGCTTGACTGTCATTGGATCTGTAAGATCTGTTCCTTTCCCTCACTTGTTAATGGCTCCTTCTCTGATCTGACCACTCAGATTGGAGCTCCTGGATCTGACTGTTACCCAGGATAGAGCTGCATGAGAGTTAAGACTTCATACTTCCTTGACTCTGGTGAGTTCTTTGACAGAATCAACTCTGACACTGACAGCCATCAGAGTCTTAAATCTAGACTTTTAGTCCTGATTCTGACAGAGTGGGATCAGATCAGAGGTCTTCAGATCCTTTCCTTCTTTTAGAGGCATTGGTGCTTGATAATTCTGCTCTAGTGACAGCTTCAAATCCTAGCCAATGCTTCCTAAATCTGTGTCAGATTTGCTGTTCAATACTTTTGACACAGGAAACATAAGTATTAGTGGAGACACTTGGATTCCCTCAAGGAATGTCTGACCACTAACACTGATTTTGATGAGGGAGAAGGTTCTTCAAACTCCCCTTGAGAACATCTAATTCAGAGAGATTCTCTAACTTCTTAGACAGAAGGGGGGGGGGGGGCCTACTCTAGATTAATCAATTTTTTTGAGGCTTTCGGATCTGGCCCATGTAATCCTTGGATGTTCCCATCAGCTGATTTGATGTTCGACCCGATCTCTTCTCAGGCATGGAAGGAACTGCACACAATTGAACCTATTCGCAAGAAGCCTGATAAGTTTTTAGTTGCACCCAAAGACTTACCCCATTGGATCAAAGTTCCCATGGTAGATTCTATGGTAATGGCAGCAGCCACTAAGAAAGAGCTTGCAGAAGAAAGCTTCTCTTTCCATGCTCTGAACACAGAGTTGCATGCATTGGACAGGTTCGGGAAGTGTCTGTTATTGGTTTATATCAGTCCATTGAAATGGTTGAATATCGAAAACCTGATATTCGAACTGTAAAGTTCGAACACTGGTAATCGCGAAGCCACAGCCCACTGAATTCTTTCCCAGGGAAAGAATTTGGTGGGCCATTTCTGTGGCTTCATGAGTATCAGGACTGTGGTGGGAAGTTACGGGTCGGGTTCAAGTAAGTGTGCGATTGTGTGGATGTTAGGATTAGGGCATGGGTTAGGTGAGCTAGGGTTAGGGCGTGGGTGAGGTGGGTGTGTGATAGTGAAAGACTTTAGGGTTAGGGTGGGATAGGTGAGTTAGGGTTAGGGCATGGGTCAGGTGAGTGTGCAATATTGACGGACCTTAGGGTTAGAGTTTGGGTTAAGGTAAGTGGATAGGTAGTAGTGTATGTACAGTTTAGTGTAGGGTTAGATGTAGGATTTTGAGTGTATGTGTGTGTGTGTGTGTGTGTGTGGATTGATGTTGTTTTGGTGTGTTTGTGATGCGTGTGTGTTTCTTGGAACAGTGATTTTTTTTCCCTGGGAAAAAAATTGCTGTTTTAAGACTTCAATGTTTTTGCAGTTCATGGTTTGAAGTTCGAACATCAGACATTTTGATGAACTGATATAGACCAGTGTATTATGCCTCAATTACCTTTTTGGTGAGAATGCTTAATTATTTGGCATACTTTACTCACTTCCAGAGAGATTTGTCAAAGCAAATCTTCAGTTCTCTTCCAGGGACCATGACTGCAGATCAGAGAAAATCCACTGAGTCACAGTTGGCTACCCTGCAGTCACTATCTAATGACGTAATGGACCTTATCTCTAATGTCACAGAAGGTGAGTCTAGAGAAGCTGGCACAGGCATTTCCATAAGAAGACATTCCTGTATGTGCCTATGCAATTTTGTGGAGTATTTCAAGACGTCCTTTGTCAACACCCCATATGATGGATCAAGCTTGTTTGCAGGCAAAGTGAGAGAGGCTATCTCAAGGAGTGAGAAGCATTGTAAATCTGTATCTGTTGTAGGGAACCAATTCTCTAGTCATCAAAGGACCACTTCCAGAAACCAGAAGGGAGGAAAGTGAATGTGGTTTCTTAAATTCCAGGGCTTTGCATCTGAAACTTCTGGAGAAAGAGCTCCCTAAGGCATAGAGGGAAACTCTTATAATGGACATTGCCCAAGGGGCAGAGGTGGTCTGCAAAACCAAGGCATCAGGGGTTCCTTCTCAGAGAAACCTTTCCAGCACTCCTGGAGGCAGTTAGGGGGTGCTTATCCCTGCACTCAGCAACTTGTTCATCCATTACTCAAGACAAATGGGTGCAGAGGATCATAACTAAAAGCTGTTTCATTCCTTTCCATACCCTTCCTTCAAGTCCCAGAATTCCCAGTGTACCACCCTTACAAAGGTAAGAATTTACTTCAGAAATAAAGAAGCTTTTAAGAAACGGAGTTATCCAAGAGGTCCCTCTGGACCAGACAGCATCCAGAATTTCTTCAAGATTCATTTTAGTGCCAAAGAAAAATGGGGACTTATGACCAATTTTAGACCTAATTCACTTAAACAAGTTTGTGAAGTCAGCAAAATTCTGGGTGGTCATGGTTCATGTCATTCTTCCACTACTGAGGAAGAATGACTGGATGTGCTCAATAGATCTGCAGGATGTGTACAACAACTCCATAAATGGTTGAGATGCTCTAGGAAGTATCCTCACTTCCATCTGGGAGCCAGTCATTAACAATTCTTTTGTCTGAGCACAGACCCCCCAGGTGTTTATCAAGTGTATGGCAGTAGTGGCAGCTTATCTACTACTGCATGGTTTCTGGGTATTCCTGTACTTGGACAACTGTCTCATCACCACCCCTTCCAGGATCTACTAGTTAAGTGCCATGGACTCATTGTTCCAACTGTTCATAGACTTGGCAATTACAGCTAATTTAGAAAAGTCCAAGCTACAATTAGTCTAGTCCCTGAAATTCATTGGAACATTCTTAGACACAAGAAATCAAATAGCAAAACTCCCTTAAGCAAGAATCACATCCCTTCATCAAAAAGTAAAATAAGTTTTATCTCTCCAAAAAACATTGGTAAGACTAATTCTTCATCTTCTCGGCTCCATGGCAACCTCCATCACATTGGTTTCATTCAATGGATTCTGGTAGTTTGGTGATCAATCAGAAGACATCACATGTCTTTTTTAGTGGTTTTAATGAGCATTTGCAGAACTCCCATACAGTGGTGGCTACAATGTCTGCATATTCTACAGGGACACCATTTCATTCTTCCTTCAACCCTAAGCCATAATGTCAATGGATGCTTCCTAACTGAGGCGGGGAGGCATTATCTGGGAAAGACAGTCCAAGGCACATGGTATCAAACAGAGGCCAGTGTTCACATCAATATAGTGGAGATGAGAGCAGTCCTCCTAGCATTGCAGGCCTTTCTGATCTCTCTCCCTTTGGGTGTGGCATCTATTCTGACAGACAATATGACAATGGTCTGGTACATCAACAAAGAGAGATGAACCAGATCTTACCCCTTTTGTTGAGGGGCATGAGAATGTGGCAGTAGGTAATATCCACTCTCTGCTTTCTAATAGCAATGTATATTGCTTGGACCACATGGCGAACCACTAAACTCCCTCTCGACCAAATTAACTATAGACAACTTAGGAATGAAACCAAAAGACAAATATTACTTGATAAAAGACAATACTATCATAAGCTGCAGACAGAACATCAAAACCACCCACAAAAATTTTGGGCTGGACTAAATAATCTACTTCACCCTGGTCGCTCCACCACCCCTGTCCCAGCAACGCTCATCGATAAACCCCCAGATGTAGTCTCTAACAGCTTTAACCGCTTCTTCACTGAGACAATCCAAGCCCTCTCCAGCCAATTGCCACTCAGCTCCCACAAACTTGATTCCCCCACCTTTAATAATCTTCCCTTATTTAACTTTCAACCAGTAGCCACCTCATTTATCTGCAAATTAATCAGAAAACTAAAACCTACCACACTCTCCGCTGATCAACTCCCAGCTGAATACTTGCAAAAATCAGCTGAAGCCATTGCCTACCCTGTGTCATTACTTATCAATCGTTCTTTAGCAGAGGCTATAATACCTGATATCTGGAAGATATCCTATGTAATTCCTCTCCATAAAGGTGGCACTTCCACCGAGCTCTCGAATTACAGGCCCATTTCTATACTTTCTCCTCTAGCGAAGATAATGGAAAAATGTGTTCAAAAACAGCTTATGCAACACCTTCTTTCCAACAATCTACTAGCAGACACCCAACATGGTTTCAGACCTCTCCATAGTACTACCTCAGCCCTACTTGTCTTCTCCAATACCATTAATACCCATCGAAATAATAACAATATTTCCTCCGCACTATTTTTGGACCTGCCCAAAGCCTTTGATATGGTGGACCACAAACTTCTAATTAATACTCTGCAATCACTTTGTCTAGATGCTAAAATCCTTCAGTGGTTTAGTTCCTATCTAATTGGTAGAAAACAGGCAGTATTATGGCAGACTAAACTCTCTACATTATTACCCAATACATTGGGTGTCCCACAAGGATCTATATTGGGACCACTATTATTCTCTATCTTTATCAATGACTTGAATACTGTCATTCCTAACGCCAGCTGTATACAATATGCAGACGACTCGCTGATCTGCTCTAGCACAACCCCACAGAGTTACAAATCCTGACTCAATCCAACTTTAACAAAATAGAAAACTGGCTCTGTACTGGTCGCATGATACTTTATCCCAAAAAAACTAAAATGCTGTTATTTCTACCTACTCAAAGGTCCAACAGCATTAACTTTACAATCCAAGCCAAGGATGGGACCATAATCTCTCCGGACCTCTCTACAAAACTACTAGTGGTAACTATTGATAACAACCTAAAATTTGATGTACATGTAAACCAAATGATCAAAACTATTAATAAGAAAAATAGGCTCGTTATATAGAATAAAATGCTTCCTGACTCCCCAAGCCAAAATTGCCATTGCTCAAACTCACCTTCTCTCTACTCTCTTGTATGCATCCCCTGTTCTCTATAATACCAGTAAAACTGTCATGAATAAACTTACCATCTGTTATAATCATATTGCTAGGTTTGTTACTGGGTTACCTTTCAGGACCCATCATTGTACTAACCTAACCCAACTTAAATGGCTTGAGCTACCAAATTTAATATCATACAACATACTAGTTCTTACCCACAAAATAATATACAACCCTGACTTCACCCCTTCACTAAAAAAATTGTTACCCCGTGTAACAACCTTAGATCACTGCGTTCATCCAGCCGACTCCTTATCCAGACCTGTAAATCTAATAATTCAGCCGGTGATTCTCTCCTCACCAACTCGGCAGGTAGAGCATGGAACAAATTGCCTTCTGATATTACCTCACTCCCCTCTTTAAGTCAATTTAAAGCGAAACTTAAAATATACTTGGGGACAATACGGAATTGTCATTGCATTAATCCTGGTTAGCTGAACCCCTGACTACGTTTAGATATCAGGTGACCTAGCATTCACTGTAAATATTTGTACTGTGTCTATTCTCCATCATCCTGTATGTTACTATGTAAATCTTTTGTTAATGTGTTGTGAATTGTAATTGTCTTTGAAACTTTAACTCAGTTTGCTACTCTTGGAGCTTTTCTCCCCGGGCCTCCGCTGAAAATGGACATAAATCCAGTCGGATTATCCCGGTCAACAAATGTAAAATAAAATAAAATAAAAATAAAAAAATCCCAATGGAGATCCAATATATTTGTGGACAGACTGAGCAGATCCATTCTACTCGCTCACACGTGGTCCCTCAATCCTTTAGTGGCACATTTTCAGATGATGTAGTTGACCTTGTTGCAACCTCTTTGCTTCTCCCCACAACACCAAATGCAACAAGTTATTTGGTCTAATTCCCTGAGACAGGAAGGTATACAGGGATGCCCTAATGCACCCTTGGCTCCTGGGTCTTCTCTATGCCCTTCCTTTGATACCCCTAATTCCCATGTTTCTACAGAAGGCATCTGTGATAAGGGTAACAGTCATCCACATTACTCCTTATTAGCCTTGACAAGTGTGGCTTCCCTTCCTCTGGCCTCATTTACTTCACCCTCTCTGGGTGCCAGGTTCAGACCCAGATCTTCTGACTTATGTCAGGGTTGCCTCACCCAAACATTCAGTCCCTGAAATTGACTGCATGTTTTTTCCTGTTCCAATGATGGTTCAGCAGTCCAGAATTTCATCTTCAGTTGTCTGCATTTTATCTTCCTCCTGAAAGCCATTAACTAGGAAAGTTTATAAGAGCAAATAGAAAAGGTTTTTGATTTGGGCCATTAAAAAGAATATTGATTTTTTCTTAACACATCTTCCAGCTATTTTGGACTTTCTTGCATATCACTTTCAGTGTGAAGCCACCTATTCAACAGTCATGGTACAGTTAGGCACTACACTTTCCTTTCGTATAGATAAAAATCATATGCGCATCTCAGATTATCCAAGGCTTTCTCTGAGGTACCTTTTTACTGCACTCTCCACTTGGAGAACCAGTTCCTCCATGAGATATTACTGTTTTACTACAGGTTTTGAATGGACATCCATTCAAACCTGCTGCTAGGGGTGACTTAAAATATTTGTCATGAAAGACTTTATTTCTGGTGGGCTATCAGTACTGCCAGGAGAATTTCTAAGGTAAAAACCTTATCTTCAAAACCTCCCTACCTAATTTTTTCACAAGGACAGTGTCATTAAGAACCAACCCCTCTTTTCTTCCTAAGGTGGTTCTGAATAACTCAATCCATTAATCTTCCAGTATTCTTCCCATATCTTTCAAACAAAAGAGAATACATTTTGCATTTGCTTGATGTCCATCATCAGTTGCATTTTTATTTACATTGGATGAAACCTTTTGGGAAATCTGATCAGTTATTTGTGTCCTTTTCCTTGCCTAATCTGGGAAAATCAGTGTCAGAAGTCACCCTTTCTATCTGGCTGTTATAGTACATTTCTTTTGTTTATCAAGAAAGAGGAATTCCACTCCCTTTGACTCCAAAGGCTCATTCAGCCATATCTGTGGCTTCATCTACAGCTTTCTTCTCTAGTGTTCCAGTCGATGACATATGTGTTGCAGCTACCTGGCCCAAGGTACATACTTTCATTTCACACTATAAATTAGACATGCAATCCAGATCTAGAGCCTCCTTTGGGTAAGCTTTGCTCTGGAATATACTTCCATAATGACTCCCAAGTGAGAAGATAGTTGTGGGATCTGTCCCATATGTTGAGGAAAGGACAGAAAAGACATCAGATACAAAAGTTATGTACTCACCTTAAAAATACATCTGTGTTGTGTGTGTCCATTCTTCCTCAACTACCCTCCCACCACCACCCCCTCCAAATTTTTTTCTTACTATGTTTCTTCTCTGAGATGGTCCTAGCTGACCTTTCCTTGGCTCCTGAATGTTGCATCATTCTCTGTTTTATTGTCCTTATTAACCATGCAGTGCTTAGGTTTGTCTGCTGATGCTAGTATACTTTTTAAATCCCTTTTTATTAGTGGGCAGACTTGTTCCTTACACTAGGAATTATAGGTAGGCAGAGGAGCCTGAGCACCAGATCCAAAGCTTGAGGATGGCAGGGGCTGGATCTGAGTTTGGATCTGAGACCCATATGATGAGGAAGAATTGATACAGACAGCACAGATCTATCATTATGGTGAGTACGTAACTTTCATTTTTACCTCACATACATTATTTGCTATGTTTAAGTTAGCATTGTGCCTTTTCAATAACTCTCCATCTCTAGAGATTTTCATGACATTTTCTAAAGTTAGATTAACTTCCAAGTTGTAACATTTGAGACATTTCTACATCAACTAGACTTCCCCTATTTTTCCTCTTTTGTACTATTAAACTCACAATTTTTTACTAGTTCACACAGTTGCCTTACATTTCAAGACATTCACCCATTGCTTGTACACATCTGTAGATGCATGTCCTTATATGTATTACATTTCCTTTTGGCCCAAGATAATCATTAAGTTTGCACCTACTGACTCATGCGCAACACTTCAGCCTTCTGCAAATAAAAAAGGGTGTATAAAGTCTCCATGTCTAAACCCATTACATAGAAAAGCATATTTACCTAAATTTCATCTGTTTCTTTATCTAATTTGGTCGCAGCACAAAATTGTGTGAACTGTCTCCAGGCAGGTCAGCCAAAGGATTTTGAAATTCAAATCACTCTAGTGAGTTAAGCGTCATGGCTGAAGATATTCATTTTTTCTAGGCAGAACAGTTCAAATTCAGTAAAAGGAAGACATCAGATATTAAAAAGAAATTGACTCTGAGGTCATGTATTCACTTGAGATGGTTTGGTTCGCTTTCATAAATGGTAAGGTGTTTTATAAATTTTCGTTCATCAAGAAGATCCTATTACTGACAATATGTTAAAGAATGTACCAGTGCTAACTTAATAATATTCATTAGTCAAGTTAGAAATCACAAGATACACCATTAGTTTCAGCAAACATGTAACTTTATTTTTAACAACATGGCAGTTCAGCTTAAATGATGTTAGCACGTCAATATCTCATACCAACTATGGCTAAGAAAATACAATGCATTATGAACTGTGTACAGTCTTAAAAGGGCAGCCATGTGCATTAGACTTAAAATGGTTATGTCTGTCTTACATCTGTACATTGTATACACTTTATTCTACTTATCATACTTTTGAAGCCTTTTGAGATAACTGAGTGCATGACCTTGTCTGGAGCCTTTATGTATGTAAGTAATGCATGTCCAGGCAGGTGTTGCCATTTGCAATTCAATCCTGACAGTTGTTAACAGGTTGGCCAATGAAAATGGCAAAACTTTGTGTACAGTGCCTTTATACAACATCAGTACTATTGTCAACAGTTATCTGCCTGACCCCCCCCCCCAAAAAAAAAAAATAAACTTCTCGCTGGAGTCAGGTCATTGTGTACATTTAACATCAATCCCAGCACACAGACAAACATTAGTCCCCTATAACCATGACCTTTCATGTTTAAATCATAGACTGATATGAAACTGACTAATTGAAAACCAGACTTGTACAACATACAACATAGAGTAGGTCATGCTCATTGTACATCATTGGTTTTTCTAGTTTGACTGTCTCCTGCAATTCCTTCTATATACCTTCATGTTTCCTCACCAGGTCATCATAATGGTGGCAGTATTGGTCTGCAGATCTTGATATCTCAGCTTTTTCTGAATGTCAGCATGTCAGTCCATCCCTTGTATCAGTTTTCTTGAATTCTTTTCACTGGAAAATATCAGTATCTCCTTATAACCTGTATGCAGATAATATATGAGAATGAAAGTCACCTTTCTGCGCCAAATTGTTGCCTTTGTTTTGATTGTCAGACTACAGCTAGAAGCACCTGTGTGTGCACTAACTTCTATTGCTGCTAGGTGTGAGGCTCAATATGGTGGCTAGTTGATCTGAAATTACCTTCCTTGGATACCTTCTGTAAAACCCATGTAAACCAAACTGTTAAGAATGTGAATTATAGTTCTGGGGACGGTCATTGATGTCAGTTCTGCAGTGCTATTTGTCATTCATTCACGTATTACATGGACCAGCACAGGTATATCTTACTCCAGAGTAACTTAGTAATGCTTGAGAAATAGTTATTTCTGATGAGCCTCGTTAATTATACATGGGACAACGTGGTATAAAAAAGTGCAGAAAAATCACCTGTAATCCATGCTTGATTAATATCTTTCATTTATTTAGTGATTAACTCATAACTATTTAGTGAAAGTTAGTTTATTTTTGCCTTTGCAACTTCACTATGTTATTTAAAGTTGAGGTGTTAGTCCAAGCATATTCCTATTATTCTAAAATGTTGATCATTTTGTAGAGGTGTGTGCTTATTGATTGTCATTATTTAGTCTTTAGGAACAGAGGCAAGGTTTATTTAGTTCCAAAAATCATTTACTTAGGTTGTTTTGGAATTTAGTGGTCAGATAATTAGTTGCATAAGGTAATCTTTAAGTTGTGTTTTGATTATATTGTAGGAGGTATTAGATCTGTAAATCACCATATTATAAGTTTATAGTATGATTGCTAAGTTGTGTGTTTGTTTGCGTGTACGTACACAAAAAAGATGCAGTGGATTGCACTGCATATGACTGACAGCCCTGAGCTGAAATCCATTACTGTGGCCACTACCTATTTATTTATGAATTACTGTATTTTATTACAGACATCTGAGGTGTACACAGTCAATAAAGTGGCTATTATTGGTGAAATCAAAGGAATCTTAGATGAAAGTAACTGATCACTGCTGTTGCTTGATCAAATGTAATTAGTCAATGATCTGGTGTGGCAGGTCTGGTGTTTGAGTGAACATGACAGAATATATAATTGAGGCCACTTTCTATTTTATCACAAATGTCTGAGAGCACATTGAGTAAAGACACTATAACTGGCGTATAGTTTAGGCAGTCTGTGGATGAAAGTGACTGAACTCAGCTGTTGTTTGATCATAGTTTAAAGGTACTTATTCTGAATATGGAGGGGTAGTGTATGTTTTAGTGAACTCCAAGTTAAAATATAATATTGTAGCCACTATTTTTATTTCCTCACAGTCAGACATTTGTGGTGTAAACTGCCAATGATGTAGCAATAACCACCACATATTTTCTAAATTAACTCTTTTTCTGCTAGTATGTATTTTGCAACAGAAAACTATTTAGCATGCACAGTATTGTATGACCAGTTATTTATACAAAATTATAAACATGCTCAAAGTTTACTGTACAGTAATATAACCCCATCATATTACAGTTAGCTGTGCATGTTCTCCTTTACTTTAAAGTCCCTAGCCATCCCTGGCACTATGCAAGATATTTCTGAACTCCAGCTATCATTTTATCTTTGAGTTCTATTTTCTGAAACCAATGTAATTTAGCACTTTCTCATCATAAGCTGAAAAGTCTTCTATCCACCAATAAAACAGCTGTATAAATAACACAATCTGCAATTTAGTGACTTATGTGCCACAGCCATATAAATGCTGTCAGATTTTTAATATACAGTTACTTTAGCAGGAAATTATTATTATTTTTTAATTTTCAGAGGTATTGCCTAAATGACCAAATACAGTTCACTGGTAAAACCCCATTCATTTTAAGCACTCCCTGAATGTTGGTATACATCAGTCACTTACAGCATACTCTGTTTTATATGAAAGTTTCTTGTGATTGCTTAGAAGTTCATGTCAAAGAAATGAGTGGTTTGTATATACTTATCATCTCTGACAATGTCTTATTAGGGAAAAATGTAAATTTACAACCTGATTTGCATAACACAGTTTTTATTTATTTTTGTTTGTTCATTGGGTAAAGGACTGTTTTAAGACCATTTCAACCACAACCTGCTCCATGGACATGCATAGCTACAAAGGATAAGAATTTGAAGATAGAGAGGAAATGTAAAATGACAATTGTACTGCAGTATATAGGTAACATTGTGACATAAACACATGATTGTAATGTACAGTGAAAACATCATGACCCCAAGGATTCTAGGTAGACTGCATATGTAAATTATACATTGTATTACATAGTAAAGAGCAATTAAAGTAGATCTTCATCTGATAGCTGTCTGAGAATCATAACAGTACCTGAAGAAAAATTTGGAGCTAGGACTATGACAGGCCATGAGCTAGCAAATTAACAACTGGGTCTAAAGCATTACATTCATAAAGTATAACCATATGTTATTGTAGTCTGGTGTAAAAATTAGAGAGGTTTTATTAGATCTAAATTTGGGGGAGAGGTGCTGATTCCAATAGGCTGGAGGAAGTTTTGAGAAGCCTTTTCTCTCTATCATGAAAACAAATGTGAGTTACTACAGGTTGAGTGCCCCTCTTTCTTAGATGGGTGTGAGTGAGATTCTTGGTTTTATTTGCCATTGAAGGCAGTATTCATAGCTGAGTAATTTATAAGTTAATGAGATAAGCTGGAGGACTGCTGTGCCAGTAATGGCAGACAATTGATTCTGTTAAGAAGTGAATAGTAATTCTCCTTGGAATTGGCTGGAAGGAATAAAGCAGCAACTTTTATTTATAGTTGTTTGGAGAAGGTTGACGTGTGGAAAGAAGAGGCACTGCAGGAAGAACATACTCAAATCTAGAAAATCAAAGCAAAGAATAAAAAGGTCATACAGACAGAAAACACCTAGTAAAAAATCCAAGGAAGACCCAGCAAAGCTTGTCTTCACTCTGTAATACCCTATACCTCCTGTACTGGAGGTTGACGGAAAATCCGCAAATGACCCCTTAATGACACACCAGTGTTCTAGCTACATGGCTTCTGGATGCTCATGACTTTTTACTTTCACTTTTTGATCTCTCTGCTTGCACATTCAGATTTTAGTAGGTTGTAGCTTTCAGATTTTTTTTCATTTGAGGTGAATTTGTTTGCTAGATTATAACAGTTTAATTTAAAGTACACTGAATACTGTCATTTCTTCGTGGTGTTTGAAAGAGAGAGAAAGGAACAGTCATATTATAAGGAACCTTTATTGCAAGATCTGAGAGATAGGATCATACCTCTTAACCTCTTAGAGCAAGAAATTTAGACAAAACCATAAATAAAAGTGGGACAAACGCCCAAAAATAGGGGAAATTTTTAAATATTGCTCTTGCAACCTTAGAAAGTTGATAGAATAATATGTTTTGAATTAGCATGAATTTATTGAAGCATATGAAGTCTGAAACTCAAATGTCTGTCATTATTTTCTATGTTCAGTCTTTAATCAGTTGTCACTAATTTGCCAGAAAAACACAATTTTATGAAAAATTGGCCAAAAATATGAGGCACAAATCTGGACATTCTGCAAACATCTGTACAGTTGAGAGTTTTGGATAGGGTGGTGAGTAGATCATGGATCAGAATTGATTCTGTACTTTTAAATCATTACAGGTGTAGGTGAAACGGCAGTGGAGTTTTTAACTAGATTCTTTAATGGAAAGTGAGAGGATGCCTGAGGAATGGAGAAAAAGTGTTTTGGTACCGATTTTTAAGAATAAAGGTGAAGTGCAGAGCTGTAGTAACTACAGAGGGATTAAATTGATCAGTCACAGCATGAAGTTATGGGAAAGAGTAGTGGAAGCTAGGTTAAGAAAGGAGGTGATGATTAGTGATCAGCAGTATGGTTTCATGCCAGGAAAGAGCACTACAGATGTGATGTTTGCTCTGAGAGTGTTGATGGAGAAGTACAGAGAAGGTCAGAAGGAGTTGCAGTGTGTCTTTGTGGATTTAGAGAAAGCATATGACAGGGTGCCTAGAGAGGAGTTGTGGTATTGTATGAGGAAGTCAGGAGTAAGTGAGAAGTATGTAAGAGTGGTACAGGATATGTACGAGGGTAGTGTGACAGTGGTGAGGTCTGCGGTGGGAGTGACAGATGCGTTTAAGGTGGAGGTGGGATTACATCAAGGATCAGCTCTGAGCCCTTTCTTATTTGCAATGGTGATGGACAGGTTGACAGACGAGATCAGACAGAAATCCCTGTGGACTATGATGTTTGCAGATGACATTGTGATCTGTAACGAGAGTAGGGAACAGGTAGAGGAAACCCTGGAGAGGTGGAGATATGCTCTAGAGAGAAGAGGAATAAAGGTCAGCAGGACTAAGACAGAATATATGTGTGTGAATGAGAGGGAGGATAGAGGAATGGTGAGGATGCAGGGAGTAGAGCTGGCGAAGGTGGATGAGTTTAAATACTTGGGATCAACAATTCAGAGTAATGGTGAGTGTGGAAGAGAGGTGAAGAAGAGAGTACAGGCAGGATGGAGTGGGTGGAGAACAGTGTCAGGAGTGATTTGTGACAGACGAGTACCAGTAAGAGTGAAAGGGAAGGTCTACAAGAGGGTAGTGAGACCAGTTATGTTATATGGGTTGGAGACAGTGGCATTGACAAAGAGGCAGGAGTCAGAGCTTGACGTGACAGAGGTGAAGATGTTAAGATTTGCACTAGGTGTGACAAGGATGGACAGGATTAGGAATAAGTATATTAGAGGGTCAGCCCAGGTTGGAAGGTTTGGAGACAAAGCCAGAGAGGCAAGATTACGTTGGTTTGGAAATGTGCTGAGGAGGGATGCAGAGTATATTGGGAAAAAGATGCTAAGGATGAAGCTGCCAGGTAACAGGAAAAGAGGAAGGTCTAAGATAAGGTTTATGGATGTGGTGAGAGAGGACATACAGGTGGTTGGTGTGACAGAGCAAGATGCAGAGGACAGGAAGAAATGGAAACAGTTGATCTGCTGTGGCGACCCCTAACGGGAGCAGCCGAAAGAAGAAGAAAAAGTAGAAGACAGGTGTCAAATATTACTGAGCCTAGTTTCTTAGCGTCAGTGAAACATTTCAGATCAAACAGTGACTCAGAGAAACAAAGTATTTAAATGGTAGGCATGTAGAGGTTATTCCATTGTGGCATTAGATCATCTGTGTATAGGTAATATTCAGTTTATGGTGTTCATTGAGGAGCTCACTGAGGAAAATAGAGAAGAGGTTTGGTCCCAATACAGACCTTTGTGGGACACCAGCTTTGAAGTAGCCAGTGTCTATAAATGATGGCCTGGAGATGTTAAATTAGAAGATAACTTCAGAAACAGTCTAGTAACCTTCTTTGAAATCGAATTTAGCTGGTATGGTGAAGAGAAAGAAAAATCAACTGATATAAAGACTTTGGAAATGTCACCAGATAAAATAACAGTTAGGAGTCCATTGCCCTTATTGCTGTAGATAAAGTCAGTAATAGATGGTTGAAGAGTACAAAATATATTTCTAAATCCATGCTAAACAGAGGCCAATTGACTGCCTTTGTGAGTTAGATGTAAACAATACTTTCTAGGATTTTAGTAATCAAGCAAATTATGTTAATAACCTTGCGGGAGTAGGAATAGGAGGTTTTGTGGGTAGAGAAGAATGGCCGCATGTTGGTGTGTGTGTGTGAGTGAGTGTGTGTGTGTGTGTGTGTGTGTGTGTGTGTGTGTGCGTGCATGCGTGCGTGTGTGTGTGTGTGTGTGTGTGTGTGTGTGTGTGTGTGTGTGCATATGTGTCAAGAGATCAAGATACTAATTGTAAGGGGATGATTATAGATATAGGTCATAAGCAAGGGGCTGACATTTGTAGAAAGGAAGGGTGAAGAACTGAGATTTTTGGGACCAGTACTTAAGTTTTTGAAGTGCTTTGCAGTCTGTGTTATGAGATACTGTTACAAAGTAAAAGGTAGGTAAAGAACTAGGAGGAAGTAGTTAGTCTTGTTGCTATTAGTGTGAGCAGCTACCGGCCTACTGTCAGTATGGTAGCAGAAATTCTTTAAGAAGATGTGCAAAAAATGATCTAGATTGATAGAGGAAATGACAGATCTTGGAAAGAAAGCTAATCAAATCATTAGTAAATTTCCAGAATAACTTGGGTTGTTTGGCCAGAAGGACCTGTTGCCATGTGTTAAAGGTTGATTTAGTTGTTTTCTTTAGCACCCACTTTGTCTTTTGAGATATAGCAGTGATCCCCTTCTCTGAAAACTTTAATATTGGGGGTAATCCATGATCTCAAACACGCTATATCTGCTTAGGAAAAACTTGAAGGTTATTACCACTCTACAAGATCGTTCAGTGTTTAACAAAAAGCTGAAGGAGCTCCCAGTGAAAGACTACAGATACTCCTGTTGTAAAAGGACTTTATTTAGCTATAAGTTTTAACACTTCATGGGCTATGAATTACTTTTAAAACCTCTGCCTGCTTTCACACAATATGATGTTGGTAGATCACATCTTCCTTCTCTGATACCTTTACTTCTTCATATATAGGATATTTATAATACTTTATAGTTACAGTTTAGTTTACTATCTGTTACATTATGTTGTACCACATGTATTTATAACCTTCTACATGATTGTTTGTATTTGTACAGTATATATATTATGTATTATTTAACCTTAATGCCCAGGATGTGGCTGAAAATAGTCTTGCAGAAGTCTACTAACCCAGTTAACAAACTGCAGATAAAATAATATTAGGGTTAGTTTCACTGTGTGAATGGTGCAGATATGATCTAAACTAATTAAACCATCAAGGAGCAAAACTTCTCTGCATTTGAAGATTGCATGACCTCATACAAATGCAGGTGGAGGTTAAGTGATCATGAAGGATTACAGAAAAATAACTGGGCAGGGACTGGTTAGAGACTTTGGTAGGACAGAAGCATCTTTACACATGTATGCATTATTGCTAAAATAACATCAAACAGTGATAATGGAATTAAGCCTAGTAGATTCATCTGTAGTTTGGGTGAGTTTACAATAGGAGATTGATTTGCTAATCTGAGTGTTCAAGGGCCCTGCCAGTTAAAATTTAAGGCACATAGGGACAACTTAAGCAATAAATTTATTAGAACAGTTTCCAGAAGATTCTAAGGAAAAGGGAGTGGGAATATAAATGGCACCAATATTGAGCTCCTTGTGGTTTGCTGTTGTATGTTGTATAAAGCTCTAGCTGGAGGTATCACCACTACTGAAACAAGCTTATTTTCATTAGCCTTACTTGACAATTACATGGCTTTTTGGTAAAAAGCATGGCATTGCCTCCTACCATTTGATGTGATCATTTGTGAAAAATGGAACATAGTTGTATAGAATAAAGGGGACTAAAAGACTTTAACCAGGTCTCTGTGACTATAAGCAGGTCCGAGTTTTCAGAGCTAAACCAAGCTTCCTAAACTAAGGAACATTTATTATTTATGCTGTTTATATGTTAAGAGGGCTAAATATAAGGCCTATACTAATTGGGGTGGACTGAGTCATGTGATAAATACTTGGGTTGAATTTAATATCTCCAAATCTGAGGCTATCCATAGGACTAAAGCAGTTAGGAGTTATTTCATGATTTTTAATACAAATAGTTTTTATTTAGTCCAACCAATATAGGTAACGTTCAGCTGTGAACAATAACTATTTGCAAATTTTTCATCTGTACAATGTGAATTGTGTGCCATCGCATTAACACTTCTCAATATTTTATCACTGGCCAGTTATCTTTTTTGGTGCACAGTTCAAAGACTTTCTTTCCTAAGTTGTCACAAGGCTTCTTGCTTATCCATTTATCCTCACCAATATTACTTCTTCCATTATTAACTGCTGTTCATACATGCCCTCTTAATATATAAAAAAAGATATTTCACAAAAACATAAGCAAAAGAAAACACACACACACACATATGTGTGTGTGTGTGTGTGTGTGTGTGTGTGTGTGTGTGTGTGTGTGTGTGTGTGTGTGTGTGCTTGTGTATATGTATATAACTATCTTACATATCTCTCCCTACCACAGAGGTTGACCTTGTTTTGAGATCTGATATACTTGTTTTATGCTTATCCTATATGGTTAAAACTTGCATAAAAAAGAAACACACAGAGACTTTTTTGAATTTATTATATTTATATGAGCACTACTTGTATGTAAATTCAAGAAAAAGTAGAAAAAAAGCAGGCAATGAAGACATTGCTAGAAAATAACAGTAGCACAAGGTGAATCACAAACTTTATTAGCTTAACATAGTTAGAAAAAAACAAATAGCTATAAAGGTAATTCCTAAAATTCAAGCTTCCATACTATAGAAAGGAGAGCCTTCTAAAATGTCAAACATAAGGAAGCTACAATCGAACAATGCAGTATTACACCTAAACCTACCTACAAGTACACATCCTGTATGGTTCTCCAAATACATCATTATGTAATGAAATTTCTGTCATACCTTTCAACTGTCCACATTTTTTGCAAAATTTCCAGATTTTCTTCTCGTACTTTTGAGCTTTTCCTCATAAAATTTGTGGATTTCTGACAAATCATTGGGGATTGATGTCATTAAATAATATCTGAGATTTAAGTTTCAGACTTCATATCCTTGCATAAGGACCAACACCTGTTATTCTAACAACGTCCTACGTTTGTAAGAGCAGTAATTAAAATCTGTCCCTGATTTTGGACCTTTACTCTGCAGTTATTTTTGGTTTTGTGCAGATTTCCAGCACTAAGAGGTCAAGAGGTATGATCCCTATACAAGATAATCAACTAATAACATACTTTTCTGAGATATTTTCCCTTCTAGACTACATTCCCTTAATTCTCTTTCATCCATCGACAAGATAACCTCTATTCCTTCCAGTTGTTCTCAAGACTTCCTTTTTCTATTTATTACTTCATTTAGCCATTAACATCACAAGACAAAACACGTGCACTTTACATTTTATTATATTGAATTACATTATTATAACTTAACAATATAAACTTTTTAATTATCTGTATTTTTTGCTTCAGTAGCTCAGATAACACTTGCTCTAATTCAACTGTGAAGCTTGCAGATTTTGACTTTAACCTAAAAAAAAAAAAAATATGTAGGGAGTTTTTTCCAAGATGGCTGCACACTGATCAATATCTTAACGTCAGCTTTCCCAGTGTGGAAAAAGAAACCAAAACACAAAGGCCAGGAATTTTATCATGTTTAGTAAATTCAGTTATTGGCTAGTAAGTACACTGCCTGAATGAGAGCAAAAAAGAAACAAAGGGAGCCTGAAAGTAAATCAACTAGGAAAAGATGAAGAGAAAACATTGACTGTGAAAAATCTTGCAACTGTTCAGTGAAAAGCAGTTCAAGCTCCAGCTTTGGTGCAAAACATGGCTTTCACTAATCTAAAGGAAAAAAGTCAAATGTGCTCAGAGCTGATTAAAATAATCAAAGCATTGAAGGAGTATATCAACCAAATAAAAACCGCTGGAAAAAATGGAAGAATGTTTAAACAGATATTCAGATGAGCTGATAAAACTGCAAAGATCAGAGGTCAAAATGAAGAAAAGACTAGCTGAGCTTGAAACTGCTCAAGAAGAGCTGTTTGAAAAAATGAAAGAATTAGAAGACAGAGCACTTAAGGGAAAATCCAAGATTTTCTACTATACCAGCTAAACTAGAAGGAACTGACTGTACTAATTTTATGAACTTGCAAATAAGCAACTTGACTGGTATTCCACATCAGGATTTAATTGAAAGTGTGCACTGTGTGTATGCTCCAAATCTGGCCATAATAAATCAGACAAGACCTGTATTAGTAAAGATGCAAATCTACCAGCAAAAAGACTTGATCCTGAGAAAACTGTGGCAAAAGGGCAATGTATTAAAAGTTGGAGACAGTAGAGTGTTTGTGGCAAATGATTAATCAACATAAACAAGGCAGAAAAGGATACAACTTATTTCACTAATCAGATAAAGTCTAGAGGTAGGTGTGAGATTCAAGCTGCTGTATTCAGCTGTCTTCAGCATATTTTTTCTGGAGGATTAAAGTAATTTTTGATGCAGAAGAGGTTAACAAGAAAATACAAATGTTTGTTCAACAAAAAGTGAGCCATGAAAGGGATTTTGCTTCTAATTTTTTCTGATAGTAAAACACATGGAGAGACTTTTCCAGTGAAACCTTTTCGAGTGTTCCAAAGGAAACTGCTTGAGAAGCAGGGGAAAGCATAGGAGTTGACCAGAAGAATTGGAAGCACCTTGGAATTGAACCAGAATCTGGAGTTGGGAGACGGAGATTAACAGAAGATGAAGAAGACAGCAGCATGCAAATTAGTGATTAACTGTGAAACTGCAAAGCATAAATCACATTTGTGAAATAAGATTTTATATGAAAAATTGGAAATAGTGGACTTTTTGACTTGTTAAACTCATGGAGAACTGATAAGCATTTGCCTCACTTCATGGCATTAATGTTTGGAAGTGTACTGTGGGGAGGAAAAGAAGAAGGAAAAAGACAACTGTAGGTAAAACAAGTTTAGTTAACATTATTTCTATGAAACATTTCTCATTATAAATTGCACATTTTATAGTAAAGTATTTTAGTTGCTCTTGTATGTGATAAAGTTACTGAAGTAAATAAATGTCCCATTTTTTCCTTCTTCTTCTCTTTCTTGGTATTAAGATATGTAGGTTTTACAGTGAAAAAAGAAGAAAAGCAGATAAAAAACATGTTTAGGTTAATGGGCTGTAATATGGGGTTGTAGAGGTGGGGGAATGGGTGCAAATGTACACAGATCATAATATATGTCGAGCTGATAAATTTCTCTCTTACTTTTGCATAGGTAAATGCCTGGATTAAGACCTTTGGCTTAACCTATTAACAAATTTTATAGGGAAACAAATACATATGAGAATAACAAATATAATGAAAAGTTTTCCTGTAGCAATAAATGTTTCTGCTTGTCTTTCAGGATGCAACAGAGGACTACATATTTTTTTTCTCGTATGTTTCAATGGAGACAAGCTGATAATAGGGCAATAAAAGCCAGAACACTGATTTCTTCAAGGCTAAAAGTTAATATTTTCTGAAAGCATGCAAGTTGTTTTCACATCTGGGAGAGGAATAAAAATTAAAAAGAGAACAGACACTAATTATTGTAAGTAGAAGCACAGACAATAACATGCATCTTAGCATGGATAACCTTATTTTCATGTTAATTGAGATCTGTGTTAGTAGCTGTCTGTTTGGGACAAATGTTCCCATTAGCCAGGTTAAACATAATTTGATGATTTAATTAGTTATGTGTATTTGTATTAAGTTAACAGGTTATGGGGATGTTCTGGTGGTGTTTTTGAGGGTTTTTATTAAAACAAAAAGTCTTGTAAAATGTTAAATAGGTTCCAATATTGGTAAGAAAACAATGTGAAAACGATTAACCTGCCAAACATTAGTGGGTGCATGTATCACAAAACTTGGGAACAGACATTTTAAAAAGCTGCCATATATAACAGGTGGGAATAATGATTTTTACAATAATGTTGACACTTTTCATATTATTTTGGAATGTGAAAGGTCTTACAGGTATAGAGAAAAAGAAAGAATATTTAATTATATTAATAAATTCAGAGTAAAAATAACAATGCTACAAGAGACACATTTAGAAAGAAATGAGCATGTAAATTTGATAAAGAAATAATTTCAAGATGGATATTCAGCAGAATATCAGGAATAGAGGAGTAATTATATTAAGTGCTAGAGAGCTTCAATAGTGATAAAACAGGAAAAAAGATAATAATGGTAGATTTGTGATAGCAAGGGGATATTGGCAAGCAATGAGGATTATGCAATATGTATTTATAATCTACCTAAAACTGCTACTATTGAGCTTAAACAGTTTTGGAAGAGATAATCAGCTTTCAATAGGGAATATTATTTATAGTTGGGGACTGGAAGTTGATTTGCAACAATGAGGATGTATCTGGGGGCCTAGAAGGGAAAATATAACAAAAGAGGGTAGATTTTTGAAGAACTTTATGAAAATATTTGGTATGAAAGGCATGAATTCAGTAGTAGGGACTTGGTGAGAATTTACATATTATTCCCCAAGGCACAATAACTGAACTCGACTGGAAAGAAATTATATTTCACAGGAACATGTCCATTTAATTGAGAACTTTGACACACACATTCAATAATTTCAGATCACGTGTCAATAATTACTAAGTTAAAAATGCACTGTAATGAAATAAAGATGAGTCACTGGTGCTTCCCCACCTACCTGTCAAAAAGAGAGGAATTTAAGGAATGGGTAGTAGAAATTATTCAGGAGTTATTAGAGAAAATTGAAAGTATTGCAGGAGTTATAGCTAGTGAGTGGAATAATGCGAAAGTAGAGTAAAAAAACAGGAAAGAAATAAAAGAAAAAGAGATATGTTTAAGAAGTAACAAGAATTATTTAGAGGGGCTGACAAAAGTTAAAGCATTACAGAATAAGGGAAATATTACAGAACACAAATAGGCACAATTCCAAAGTGCTAAAGAGAAAATAAGTGAGTACCTGGATAACATATATGAGTTTAGAGAGATTGCTGTTAAGAAACCTTTTTTTTGATGATAACTCCAGAGCACAAAAACCTTTGGCGCAACAACTTAGAAAATAGAAAGTAGAAAGGGTTGTTGCCAAACTTAGGAAGCTTTTAACAATAAAAATAGCAAGAGATCATGTAGAGGTATTAGAGATATTTTGGAAATTTTATGAAAATTTGTATAAAACAGAGGTGTGTGGAAATCAAGAAAAAGCACAAATGGAAATATTTATGGAACACTTAAATATGCCAAGGTTAGAGGCAGATGAGGCTCAACAATTAACAGTTAAGATAGGAGGAGATGAGATAAAATGGTTATTTATAGCCAATCCGCAGGAGTTTCTCCATGAATTAATGTATTCTGGTAGACGTTTGGAAGCTAGGAGGGAAGAAAGTGATAAAGATCTGGTAGGTTTTGATAACAGTTTTTTAAAAAGGTCGGAAGCAAACATACTGGAAAAAAAGATTTGGTGGCTGTAACACCTAAAGACAGTAAAGACCCATCAGAAACAGCTTTATATAGGTCAATTTCAAATTTAAACTATGATTATGTATACATGTGGAAAAATGTTTTGGAGTGAAATGAGGTTTAAGACAAAGCAGGAATTGAAAAATTTATGCCATGCTGCTTTGATTATATCATATAGAATAATATATGTGATATATGATGTTTGTAAATGTGACTTTGTTAATATGGTTTGATTTCTTTTATATAAACCTGTTTGCCTAAGTTACAAGTGATAATTCAATAAAGTTGTTTTAAAAATATATCTATATATTGGAGTAGAAATAGTGACCAGCATATTCCTAGAAAGATCCAGAATGTCAAACATTTATAGGATGGACCAAAAGGCATTCTGTGGAAGTCTTTGAATGGTGGGTTTTGATGGTTTTATCAGCTAAGTTGATAGAAGGAACAGCAATAAAATAGTTGGTTAGAAAGTGCAGGTTGTGAAAATTGTTAGGGTAAAAGTTGTTTATAGTTAGACACATATTAGAGAACAAAATAATTTAGTGTACAAGACTAGAGAATTACCTGAGAGGTATTACAGGAGTATGTAATAAGTGAATGAAAGATAACAAGAGAAAAAGGAGGTGTTTGTAAGATAACCCTTATTTAACTAAGTATGGAGGAGATGGAGGGTGACCTATGAAAAACAGAAGACAGGCACATATACAGTATGTGATGTTTCCAGTCTACTCAGTAAATTGGTAGCATATATACTCATATTTTTGTTATTGCACATTTGTTTACTGGGAAAGTCTGACTGGGACAGAGCCCCTTTTCAGTGGAGGCACCGGAAGAAATGCTCCAGATGCATGTCTTTGGAATGTGGGAGGAAACTGATGTGAACACAGGGAGGACATGCAGCCTCTGGACAGAAGGCATCCTAGTTGAGAACTGAAAAGGAGAACCTCTTGCTATGAGGCAACAACACTAACCACTGCCTCACTGTGCTGCCCAACAGGATGTGATGTGTTCCAGTCCACTCAGTAAACTGGTAGTGCATGGCACATATACAGTCCATTCATCTTGTGTTCTAAACTGGTAGTGCATGTACACATATACAGGATGTGATGCATTCCAGTCCACTCAATAAACTGTTAGTGCATGTAATCAGAGCAGCCAGACAGTAAAAGTAATGCATGTTAAAGAGGTACACTTGCCAAATGGTTAAGGTGTTTGCCTTACAAACACAAGGTGCAAGGTCTGAGTCTCACAAGGGATAATTGGCTAGGCTTAAAATGGCTCGCAAGGGCAGTTAGCTTAGTACTAATCTATGAACCTATGTACTTATTGTAATGTGTGACACTTCAAGTCAAAAATTAGCAGCTTATCTGAAACTGAAAATCAGAAAAACATTTTAGTCATAAGTCTCTTAACAAAATTCCTTACAGCCAATGGAACAAGTGAAAATAGTACTACTGACTATTTGCCAAAAAACAGAATCCAAAAGGAGGAGTTTCTTGCCTAGAAAAACTGGAGATGAACAGAACAGACTAACAGTCTGCCCAAACAATTTGAACATGAAGATACTTGAATTATTTAAAGTGCTGGGTTTGCATTATGTAAGCACATTTAGGAAGGATTAGACAAGACAGTACATAAAAAAAAGATTAGTTGGTAGACTTTACAGATCTTGAATGTATGGCTTCATATTAGCAAGGCTGACGACACAATTCTTGTTAATGCACATTGCTTTGCAAAGAATCACCTGCATCATTCTAGAAAAATGTCACATTGAGAAGTTCAAAATACAAGATCAGTTAGAAAAGCAATGTAATAAATAGCCTTTAGTAAAATATTAGTGAGAAGCTCTAGGTGTGAAGTAGCAAAGTTCTTGTCAAACTTTAAAAAAAAATTGATAAAAGTAAATCTGAATATGAATTAGAGAAGATTCTTGTACCTTGTCATGGAATTAAGTGCGGTGAAGCCAGCTGTTGTACCCTTTAATGCAGCTTGGAAAATTAGACTTAATCATTGGTTATTTTATTGTTTTTATTTATTTTTTTTTGAGAGCCTGATATAGTTATGTTTTATTTATTTATTTATTTGGGAAGGGAGGGTCAGATTTCTGTAAATTAAATGAATTAGGCTGAATCATTATCAAGCTATCAGGTGGATTGAAACAGAAGATTGCATTATTCAGTGGATGACGATGAAATTAGAGGAGAGGACAAGGCTGCTGTGATACAGGGTTTACTGAAACACTAAATAGGCAAAGAGAGGTGATCAAAGTCTTGTAGACAGGCATAATGACAGACTGGATTAAAAGATCTAGTCTTGACAGACTGCATCTTGGATGAGGTAGTCAACACAAACTGATTGGGTGGTTCAATGTTTTTGAATTTTAAAATGTATTTATTGGTGCCCTGAGTAATAGGAAGAGCTGCTAGTTTGTACACAGGATATCATCAATGAAGCTGAGAGGAGACTGCATTTTCATTTCTGGATAATTTGCATGGAATATGTGGTGCACTGTCCAGGTTGGTCATTAAAATGCTTAACAATTAACAATTACAAGCATTAAATGTGGCTAGTAACAAAAATACATTTCAGACGGATACACTTTCAAATGGAAATTGTCAGTCAAACTAAAAGTGAAAGTCAGCAGGTGAACCACCAAAAAGGTTCCTTAATCAGATATCCTTTAGCAAAATTCCATATAAGGCATGGGTTGGAATAAACAAAAACAGAGCAACAAACTTTTTGCCCAGAGACAAACATACACAAGGAGGAGTCCCTAATGCCTTGTAGTAGTCTCAGATGTAGTTAAACTAGTTGTGGTTCCCCTAATACTGATCAGAAAAATTAGACTATATCTTTGGTTCTTTTATTTGATTGCAGAGATGCAGGTGTACTTTTTTGGTGCCAGTTGAAGTGAGCCAAATCTTTTTAAAGCAGTTAGACAGTTGACGAAAGACAAAAATGGCTGATCAGTGGCTGACAGTGAAACCACATGAGATGGACAGGCTGTTTGTTTGTTTCTTGATCCTTGCTTACTTTTAGAATGTTTTGTTTCAAAGTATGGCATCCTCCTAAGGCAGACCATTGCCTAGAGGTTTATGATTCACTCAGAAGTTACTTATTTGTAGTGATTTAGACCTATAGATAATAGGGGGGAGGGAGTTTTAGAGTAGGGTTCCTCTTCAAGCAAATCACTTATAGTTAAATTTCTGCTATCTTGAGAAGATTGAATATGTAAAAGTAGTTGTGTCTTCAGAAGGATGATAATGAGTCTGAACATGGTAGGTTAAAACTAAACAGATGAAAGACCAGATGAAGAACTGTCATTCTCTACTAATTTCCTTGCCAGTATTTGGTCACGGCTCTGTGAGAAGAAGTTCTTTCTGCTTTGCTGTTTGCTCTTTATGAGTCAAAAGTTATGATTCTGATGCATTTTTAAAAAAATTGTGGACTGCTCTACAGTTCGTTATTGATAAGAAAAAAAATTACTCAGATATTGCTAAAAATGTATTTTAAGTGCCACATTACTTTAGCATTAGTCAGTCTGCAACTACTCAAAAATGTTTTTACCAAAATAAATACCTTCTTATAAAGTATGAGGTAAGAGATGGGAAAAACCTGAAAGAAAATACATAGACAAGGACAAGCGTGATTTGCAGTTTTTTTGTGCATGTGGCAGTCAGTGCCAGCTATTTTAAAGCATTCACTGCACACTAATGTATTTCTTTGTAAGGGGGGAGGTGGTCTCTTGCGTGCCTACCTTAGAGAAGAGAAAGTGTAAAAGCAAGGAACAGTTTCTTTACTTTAAATTATCTAGAATGTGCTTCAACTGAAGACTGCTTACAAGCCCCAGAGAGTTTGTCGACACCTAAGTCTATTTTATCTCATTTGGTAGGCTATCATAGTTGACAGCAGTGGTAACTGGATCAGGCAAAGAGCTGAGGATTTGCCAGTGTACTAGGATCATATTCTATATGCTCGACTGATAGAAGCCATGGTGTGTTAACAGTGAAAGGGCTGCTGCCTCTGCGGCTTGTTGTGGTACCTCTGACTGTGGCCTGTTGGACGTGTTTATCACATTTGTGCCAGTATTGTGGAATTTGATAGCCCAGTTCCACAGAATACCATTACGCATTCTCAGGATACTTTGTGATGAAGATAAATGCATATATATGTTTTTTTCCTTAATATGATTCAGTGCTGCAGATGAACTGTTATCCTATTCACATTAAGAAGCCTTGTTTAACTTAACAAAAATAAAACCTTTAAACTATATTATAGCTTGAGGTAAAGTATTGCAGTAATCTAGCCAAACTCATTTTTTCCAGAATGGAAATGGTACCTTAATTACATGTGAGAGACAATACATATATAGAATGTATTATTATTTACACTTCTGAAAAAAAATACCTCTGTGCTTATTTTAGAGTTCAGATAACTTCAAATAGTAAAAGACTGTTTTTTGATGCTTTTATTACACTATGCATTCTATTTAGGTTTCGATACATTGTGAGGATTCAGATAAAAGTTAGAGCTACTCAGCATTATAGAGCACAGGGGTTTAATTTCTGAGGAATATGCTAATTGCGCCAAATAAAATTCCTATGACTGATTTCAGAGCTAGAACAGCTAGCTATGTAATCATCACAACCAGTATTTCAAAAGTATGTAAACTTTAAAAATATGAATATGTTGCAGAGTCGTATCCTCCAAAAAGAGTTTATATAAATTTACGGTATTACAATGTAAATGACAAAAATACATTTCAGTTAATTTAACTGGGACACAACAGTATTTAAATATTATTTTAGTTTTGGGCAGGACTGATATTCAGGGAGCTGGACAGTATTCCAAGATACATTTAAGAGACTGTTTTGTTTTCTTCCTCAGTACTAACATGCGGATGTAGGGTCATAGAATAAAGGAAGTAAAATGAATGTATGGTTTGGTTTCTGCCTTCTTCATGTGTTTCATCCTGGAAGCAGCTGTAAATGGTGTTTCTACCATATGTAGCTTAAGTTCTAAATTGTGTCTTGTCAGTAAGGCTCTAGGACATAGGTAATAAGTATGTATTTCACTTAGCAATCCTCTCTCCATGAAATTAAGATCTCTGTAGCTTTTATTATGGTAATACACTATATATATATATTTTTAGAATTTAATACTATTACTCAATCATGCATAGAACTAAGAGCTTTAATTGTAGTAAAGTTAAATAGTAAACAGAACACAAATGTAAGTGTTAGATTATGTATATAACCGTAGTTTCATCCATTTCCTGAATGAGCTTATCTTGGAAGAAACACTTGAATACAAAAGATTTGTCATAGTAATTCTCTCTGAAGCTGTGGGAACTAATTTGATTGCTGGATGTTATCTTCATTGATTGATATTTAGGGAATAGGTTGGCTCTGTGATACAGAGGGATGAGACCTTCACTGTAGCCCTGATGACCTGAGTTCAGTTAGTGACCCTTTGTACTGGAGGAGCTTGCTAGGGGAAAGGAAGTCAGTGGCTGAGGTAGGCTTACCCTCCTGATGGAGGGAGGTGACTCTGTCTACTGTGCAAACAATAGCTGTGAGGCCTAGCTGATGAAGCAGTAGTGTGAAGGCCCAAGGCTGGATGCTGTGGTATATCAAGCAGGGCATGTTGCTCTAACTAGATTTCAGAGCATGTGTAGAGACACAAAGGAACCACTAGGTTAGTACTGAAGGCTTCAGTTTTACACCCATTAATTACCATTTGGGTAGGAAAGTTAGAAAGCATACAAAACCTCCTGAGCCTCACAAGATGACAGGTTATCTTTCCAATTCTTGTCTCCTTCTTCAAGTGCCCTTGAATGCTTTGAAAGAGATTGGAATGAATGGGACAATGACAAATAGGGGCTTAATACTGTGGAATTTTGAGAATAAAAAGAAAGAAGAAAAATCAAATAATAGGGACTAAAATACACTAAAATATCACCCAAATCACAAGTATCAGCATAGTTTGTGGATGGCCAGTAACAAATTCAGTACTACATATTCTTTTTTTAAGAAGGAAGACAATTCATAGGTGCATTTAGCTATGTTCCCTCTAAGTACTTTGTTTCTAGAATTCTGGTTCAGGACAGTATTCCATAAGGTGCAGTGAAATTTAATTGGTTTAGTTATTTTATATGTGCCTTTTATTAAACCCACTGAGTTAGACCATAATGATAAACTAAGAACTCAAGATTGCCCAGACAACATTATTATCTCTGCTCATGTTTCTCCCAAAACAATCAGGTTTCCAGTTCTGTATTAGTCTTCCTTGCACATCTTAGGTGGATTTCTGAGGTGACAGCATGATCTCTAGGACCTTGTGCTACAGTTCTTGGGCCTCCACAAACCAATGATTTATACAATAGCACTTCATAAAATGTGTACTGAAATTACTTATGCTTCCAAGGAGAAAAGATGATGTATTTAGCACAACCAGTATGACACTGATAAGTGTATTATACTAGTATGACCTCTATTTGTCTGGCACACATTAATTTTAGGGGTAACAGGTTTCCTTCTGTCTGATACCCCTTCCAACAGTTGGCTTCTACTTGTCTGCCAGAGGGCTGCCATGTTCATCTGCCACCGATCTACTAAAGACATACTTCAGTTGGCTATGTCATTGTTTCTTTCAAGGAATAAACACTTTCACAGACAGGGATGACCATATCTACATACCCATGGCCATGTCACATCCTACTGAATGCTTGATTTCAAATCCTGTCACTTATAAATTTAATATTTTAATAGATGCAAACTCAGCAAGAGCAGTGATTAAATCAAAAACATTGTAAATGAAATATAATTTTGCCTTCTCACAGGACTAAAATTATCCTCAAAACAAAAGAGGATTTATTTCCAAGGTAGCATCAGAATTTTTCTTATATTTGTATATTGCATGTTCTTGTTATTCTTATTGAATATTTTACCTCAAAGAAAAGGATATTCCCCCTTAAAGGAATTAAACATGGCCATTTTTGCCAGCTCAAAACTATAACAGGCTCCAGAAAGAAAAAAAAATGCCAGTAACTTTCTGACTTTCAGGAAGGGTAGTCCTATTTATTCAGGAGAAGACTAACTGTCCAAGGGATGGATGATCATTGTATTTCTGAATTTCAGGCAATGGAAAGGTGTTGCTACTTTTTTTTTTTTTTACCAAAGATAGAGAGACCTCAGAGTCATTTATATTAACAAGAAAATATGGGGGCACAGCTCCACTAGACAATGTTTTTGTGTCACTGTAGCACATTTAGTTTGATCCTTTTTTTCTTTATTAACTGTTCATTTGAAGCAATGTACAGTGATTGAACAACTTAGATCATTCTTCATCAAAGAACCAAAATAACCACTGTGAAGTGAGTTAGAGTCTGGTTTCCAGGAATATTCTATAAAAAACATGATTACTTCTCAAAACTAAACAAAACAATCCATTAAAAGTTAAGGGCTTTTGCTCCACAAATGTCAGAACTTTATCAGAACTAAGCTATATAGTTCCAGAAGTCCTTGCTTAAACACAGCACTGTCTGTAATAGTAACATAGGTAAGGAACATCCACACAGGTTGTTGTATGCCAAATTCTTGCTGCATTTAGATACGTATGATTTGTAAAGATTTGTTAAGATGTCATGTGGAAAGCAGAAAAAAATAGTTATTGTTCTTGCATATCTGGACAAGCTATTTCAGTCTGAGGCCAAATTCAGCACTGCCTTCCTTTAATTTTTTTTTTTTAATAAAAGACCTATCATTCATTTATCCTGTTTGCAACTTTTCTTTGTCAGGATTATATATAGATAGTAAGTTTGATGAGAACATGCATGCTATGCTGGCCAGTGATCCAGTTTTCCTTTCATACCCAGGTAGGAGAACTTTGGTTTTGTCTCATGTAACTGATATATCAGAAACTCCGGAAAAATGGGGCATTGTGTAGGAGCGTACTGCGACTTTTAGAACTGAGTAAATGTTTTATAAGGTTGCACTTAGTATTCCCTTCAACTTCATTCTAAGCAGTCTACTGTAATTAACTTAAGCAGCTAAGAGAAGAAGGTTTGAATAGCCTAGTTTCAGGCCTGGATGCAATGTTTGCACTGGCTTTAGGGTAATCCAGCTCACCTGAGTGTTGACAACTACCAGCAGATCACAATGAAGTGCACACAAAAGCCATTAATGTGGCAAGCATTTTTTTTTGCTTCTTGAGTCATCAACATTTGTGATGATATATAAAAAAGGAAACGTGGGTTTCTTTCACATGCTCACTACCATAATACTCATTTTCTATTTCCCCAAGTGTCATTCCTCAAATTATTGTTTGTGCAAGAATTCTGCACTCTTTATTCATGAATGATGTGTTTGTGGACTCAAATCTTAATACTGTAGTAACTGCAATGTCTTGATGAAAAGGGGAGACTTTTTAATGATTGCCCTTTATGTGAGCTGTAGCAATATTGGCGTGAGAATATAAAAGTAACCTGGTTTGGAGGAATTATGTCTTCAACACGACAGAGTACAGGGGTGCTTGCCCCTGCAAAAAATCCTTGTTTTGATTTTGCTAGTTGCAGCTTCATGAAAGCAGTTAAGCTGTGGATACTTGTGGTAGATATTTTGGGAACTTAAGCCGTTAGATTTTGTATAATTGCAGCTGAAGGACTCAGTTTAGAGCTGAGTTTTGATTAGGTATAGCAGACCTGAAAAACTTGGGGTGTTGGACATTAATAAGCTTTGTGGCTACTGTACCTACCCATTTAACAAGCAAATAAATAAGGGCAAATCATTTGATCAGTTCTCAGATGTGACTGTAGTACCAAAAAGGACTCCTTCCTAAATCACTTCAAGAACTAATATCACAGAATAAACAAGCTGTCCTACCCCATGCAGAATGTGCACAGGGTCCTAGATTCAAGACTTGGCAATGAAATACATGGTGGTAACACAACATTTTTATTCTAGCAACTTTCCAAATTTATACAAGCAGTGTTTAAAATATGTCCATGGTTTATTGGGCAGTTTTGTCCTTACTGGTTCATGCATTTTGTTTCATTGGCGACCGGAAAAGTGTTCAAACAGTAAATTTTAAAATGCGCTCTAACTTAAGTCTAACAAGTGTGCTGTATTGTACAAGGAATATAATTTAATCAAGTCAGGAAAGTGTATCAAATAACGCATGTATGTTTCTTGTTTTGTGTGCAGTCCAGGGGCCTATGATTTGAACAGCCCAAAGGTAATCTTTATCCACCACTGGCCAGATGCATTTTCTTTGGATGTGGTGTGGGTTTCAATGCTGTTTAAATGAATGTGAGTTTCAAGGGCAGAGAAGTTTTAATGCGGTCTATTTTCATTGTGAGACAGTGTTGCTTTGTTTAGCAGATATCTTAGTGTTTGTGTGCATTGTTGTGCTATAAAGTGTAAAAATAAAATAAAAATAATTATTGTAGAAGTAAAGCAGTATGCACACAGTGTATATGGTAAATGGGGTGAAATAGCCAGGTAATGGGACATTGGAATGGCTGCAGGGGGACTCTGGTGCCATATTTTGGTTGTCTGTTTGCGTTTGAAAGTTGGTATCTCACAATTCCATTAGAGTGGGCAGAGTTACTTAATTATGTATGCATATTTTATGTTAATCAGAGTACAGATTTGTACCTATTTTTCATGGGCCTTGTCCAGATTTTTGATATTTCCAGGTTGAGAGATATGGTGCAGATCTTTGGGGCACACCTGGAACACTATGTCCAGTACTTCATGCTTCACTAAACAAAGACATTCCATAACAAGAGAACGTTCAGAGGAAGTGTAACAGAATGTTTCATGAGTTAGGATATAACTTCAGTGCTTATTGAACTCCTCATAACTTTAATCGTGTATCATTTCCATTTTGTTGTCCTCCCTAACACTGTTGCATTTTTATCTGTTAAGTAAATACTGCTTAGCTAGAAGACAGACTTCTCCATGCTTTGTGTATTTTTTCAGTTTTGTCATAATCAATGTTCATTATATTGATCACTGCTGCAGTAGCCTTAGCTATATGGGTTATATCCTACCAAGGATATAACAGCTGGCCAGCTTCCAAAACTTCAGGATACCTTCCATGTGCCCAAATTGTCAAGCAGCTCAAACTGAGCTAACTAAAAGATAACTATGGTTACAAAGCACTTCAGAGCTTTACTTCCATCAAAGAGTGGGCTCCGCTGCGGCTTGTGAAGATCAATGGTTGTCTGGTGCTTTCCTTCACTGGAAAGTTAAGTTCCTTTAGGGGAAAAAAATTCCATTTTCTTAATTTTGTTGGTAAGTTTGTTTACCTGTGGGGCAATTGTATGTTTTACTTTGATGGCGATGACATAGTGTTTTAAAGTACATTATAGTGTGATTTTATGTCAAAAAAGTAACTTTTGAGGACTGATAGTGTTTACTAGCAATCGCTGCTTGTCTTTCCTTGGGAAACAGGCACCATTTTTGGCTCGACCGTGGAACAGACTGTCGATCCCATAGTTGGTCCTTCTTCCAGCCACAAAAAGAAAAAAGTTATGCAAACAACCTTTGCCACCACAGCAGGCTAGCAGTTTACCTCAGTCTGCTGAGTCAGGCTTAGTGTTTAATTCAGGCTATTCATCCTTCTTGTAAAGTTGTTTCTGGTAAAAGAAAGAGGTATTTGACTTTTCCTTTAGAGAGTCAGTATTCTGAATCTAAACAGGAAGGTGCAGATTTCTGATTCAGACTATGAGGAGAGCTCAATTTCTGTTCCTCCCTGTGGGAGTTCTGTTTCTCTAAGACATTTGCTAGAATGTGCCATAGTTTTCAGTGGGAGAACAATGAGATTTCTCAGTCCCTCAGAAGAAGATACAACAGGATTTTTTTGAACCTGCACTCATTCCTCCTGTTTAGTCTGCTTTAGAGGATGTGTATGTTATTGCCTACAATCTCCTGCTTGTCAGCCAGCTGCCCATTAAAAGACAAATTTTTTTTTTCATAAACCTTTTCATAATATTACCCAAATTCAAAATAATGCTACTTCACAACCTGTTTGACTCTTCTTCCTCTTTCAAGCTTCCTGGCTACACTAGACATAAAAGATGTTTATCATCACATCCCTATTCATGTAGACTTCAGACATTTCTTAAGGTTTTGTGTGTCTGCATCTCATTATCAGTTCAGTTTTCTGCATTACCCTTTGGAGCAGGAGTGTTCACAAAGTGTCTAGCTCCAGTTATAGCTCATTGTAGGCTACAAGATAACCACATTTTGCCATAATTAGATAAATTGCTTATCTTTGTGGTCTTTTTCAGTGTCAGGAATCCCTTTCTTTGATGAGATATCTCTTACACAAGCTGGAATTCTAAGAGAAGACACCTCAGTTCAAAGATTGTTTCTTTCAGAGGAAAAAATACATCTTTATCTAGATCTTTTTCTAAGGTTTACCACTCAGACTTTGGTCACTGCGAGGGGATACTTCAGGATCTTTGAGCTCATGGCATCCAGGATTCTCATGATACCATTGGCAAGACTCCACATGAGAAAGATACAGCAGTTTCAGCAATCTCTTTGGTGCCAGTATCAACACCCTTTATCTTTTTAAATGCCAGTGCAGTGGGTTGTCAGAAGAGAAATCCTTTGGTGGAGTCAACAGATATCCTTAAATCCAGGTCTCCCCTTCTTCCTCCATCCCTCCCTCCTTGCTCTAAAGCAGTCAGTCACCACAGATGCCTCGTACTTTGCATGGAGAGCAGTTTCAGGGGGATAAAAGCACAGAGGGTGTGAGACACCAAGGACAGAAGCAAGCACATAAATATCAAGGAGATGCTTGCTCTGATCAAGGCACCTTCTTTGTTCCCTGGGACCACTTCAAGTGGTTACATACAATACCACAGTCATGTGGTACATCAACAAGCAAGGGGGAACCAGGTCATGCCCTCTTTGCAGACTAGCCATGGTAGCTTGGGATATAGCTTCACAACACAATCTCAATTTACAGGTATCCTATCATCCTGTTAGAGCAAAACTGTGTTGCAGACAAACTGAGCAGGACCAGATCAGACCATCACAAATGGAAACTAGATCAGGGTCTTCCATGATTTGACCCATCTGAGGGGGAGTTCCTCAAGAAGACCTCTTTGCTTCCTGTTTGAATGATCAACTGGCAAGATTCTATTCCAGAACTCCATTCAAGAAGACCTGGAAGACAGATGCCCTTTCTTTTCTTTGGACAGGAATGTTCCTGTATGCTTTTCCATCCTTTCCACTATTATCCAGGGTACTTCTGAAGATTCAGAAGGAATCCCCAAAGATCATTGTGGAGACTTCCTTCTTGGGCAGGAAATCATGGTTCACCCTTCTTTTGGAAATGACAAGAGACAATTACCACAAGCTTCCTCACAGACTGGATCTACTCACACAAGAATAGGGATGTTTGATACAGAGAGACAGAAAGAAAATGTTCCTAGACTGGGTCAATGCTCGGTTTTCACCTCAAAGTGAAATGTAAAGAATAATAATAAAACGAACTGACCACGGCTGATGGAAAAACAATAAATTAATTTAATGAAAAAGTAAGCGCTTTCGCAATATAAAACAAATCGCTTCTTCAGACTCTACATTACAGAAAAAACATCCTAATTTATACTTTGAAATAACCAATCAAAGAAACTTCTCAATAATGACATCATCAATTAATTCTTTTAAAACAGCAATACCAAACTATGAAGACCATATGTAAATATACTTAAAAGTGTGTTATTATTATAAATACATATGTGCAATTCACTGTGCAATAATATTTAAATTTTTATAAAAAAACATTTAAAAACATATTTACAATTATTGCCTTAATTAATGCTGTGGGGGTCTTCCTCTAAGGAAGGGTTTGAGTGATACTGCACTATTCAGACCTGGCAATCTATCAACCTGCAGCAGTAGAATCCATTTCTGTTCCCTTTCTTCTACATTATTGATGATATCTCCTCCCCGAATACTGGGTTGTACCACCTCTAAAGCCATAAAATTGAATAAATTATGTGGACCTTCTGTCTGAGCATGTTTGGCCAGAGCACTAGTTTCTTTCGTGGTGATAATGTCTCTCAAGTGTTCCTGTATCCGTTCTTTAAAGAACCTATCAGTTTTGCCAATATAGAAGGCATGGCAATATGTACAAAAGCTAAAATATACCAAGTGTTGAGTCTTGCAATCTGCATAAAAATCTATATTTATTGTGAATTTAAGAATCAGATGTAAATAGATAGATTTAGTATAAATATAATTGCAGGCAATACAATTCCTGCAAGAAAATGTTCCTACTCTTTGCGAGTGTACCTTATTCTTATGGTGAGAACTTGTCCTATAGTATAATTGTCTCTTTAGAGACTTCTTATTCTTGAAGGAGAAATCAGGTTTCCTATCAATCACCCCTTTTAGTTCATCTATAGATCTTAGGATGTTCCAATTTTTCTCAAATATGCCACAGAATCTTTTTATATCACTTGAGTAAGTTATCGGAAATCTAACCATATGTGTACTTTCTCTATCTGTGGGTTGTACATCATGGATAGTTTCGGAGAAAAAGGCTTTCCTTTGGAATTGCATCTTTCATACATTTCTTTAATACTCATACTTATATCTTTTTTATTATTTCCCCTATCCCTAAATTCACCTTCCAATAAGGTGACTGCTGTTTGCAAACCTTCTTCAGTGTTATGAAGTCTACTCATCCTCATGAACTGCCCCTTTACTACGTTTTTCAAGATATAGTGTGGGTGCATACTGTTCTTGTGCAAAATACTATTCCTACAGCTAGGTTTCCTGTATAGGCTGGTAGCAGTTTCTTGCAATGGTGTTTTCTGAACCTTCACATCCAAAAATTCTATCTCATTTTGAGAATATTGATAAGTAAACTTCAAAAAATCTGTGGTACTATGCAAATAGTTACTAAATAGTTCAAGTCTATTTATGGTTCCTCCCCATAGAAAAAAACATCGGCCACAAAGCGTGTATACCATAGGACATCATCACAAAACTCATTCCCTTTTAACAAATAATCCACTTCTCATGAAACCAAAGTTAGGTTGGCGTAGCTATTAGCACAAGCTGTGCCCATAGCCATGCCAACCTTCTGCAAATAAAAGCTTTCATTAAAGATAAAAATGTTGTTGTCTAAAATAATTTCAAGTAAACTGTAGAGCAACTCAACCTTGGCAGCATTATATACCTTTTTGGTGTTGAGCAGGTCATGTACCCTGTCAATACCCCAATTTTTGGGTATAACCGTGAATAAGGAGATGATATCCATGGTGATAAAAACAAATTCCTTCCTAATATTAGCAATCCTGTTATACAGAGATTTCAAAAAAACTTTTGTATCCTTAAATATAGTGTCACAGCTTTCTAAAATTGGATGTAAACATTTTTCAACATAGATGGATAAGGCTTCCGTTCAATTCTTTTTGTTTATGGTTGCACAATATTTGTGTGAGTTACTATCATATTCCTATACCAAGGTTCATTTATTGTCTACCCATGGATCCTCCTCTTTCAATGCATTGTCATGTCAAAATGTTCTTGAAAGGGGTTTTGCATAAGAGACCTTCAAGAAAATTGATGGCCCTTCCTGGGGGACTTAATTTTGTGTTAGGAAAGGTAACACCTGCTCCATATGAACTAGCTAATCTGGCTGACTTGAGGTCCTTACCATGGAAAACAGTTTTAGTGATCACTCTGACTTCTGCAAAAAGGGTATCCAAAATGCAAGCTGCTATGGTGACTCAACCCTATCACAATTTCCACAGAGATAGGTTTCTTTGAGAACTAATCCTTCTTTTATGCCTTAAGTGGTATCCACGTTTACTTTAAGCAAAATTACCCACCTCCCCATTTCTTTCCTGAACCTAAAAATGAGGGAGAAAGGATATGCCATACCTTGGATGTCCAGAAAGAATTCAGGTGCTATCTTGACAGAACTAAATTTTTCAGATCTTTGAATCAGCTGTTCATTTCTTAAGGCAAAAAGAACAGACAGCCGGTGTCAAAACAGACTACTTCCAAATGGTTGTTTAAGGCTTAATTACCTTTTGTTATACTCTCCTTAACAAAACTATTCCAGGCAGGATCAAGTTCTGCTGTACTAGGGCCTTGGTTTCATCTATGGCTTTTTGGAAAGGGCTGGATTTTGAAGTATTCTAGTAGCTGTTAGTCCTCTGTACATGCATTTACAAAACACCACAAGCTTGATTCCTTCCTTAGGTCCATGAATAGGACTATTTCCCAGGGGTTCCTGGACTTTTCTCCTTCCATCTCCCAAATGTAGTTAGCTAAGGTACCCATATAGCTAAGGCTACTGCAGCAGTGTTCAATATGATGAACATGGTACAGTTGTGTATGTTAAACTAACCATAACTGTAGATGTCTGAATGATCACTGCTGCAGTAGCCACTCATTCTCTTCATCCCTCTGTTTTTTTTGGTGTGTTGTTTATGCCAGGGTTTGGGCATTTATTTACGTTTGCTCCTAGCATTGTCCTGTTAGGGCTCAGTCTCCCTGTCTCTGTCAACAGGAAATCTCTGAAGAGCTTGGCTGCCATACCTTTCTTTAGTCAGCTGAGCTGGAGATGCCAGGCAGTTTGGATACTTGGGAAGTGCCCGGAAGCTTTGAAAGCTGGCCAGCTGTTATATCCTTGGCAGGATATAACCCATATAGCTAAGCAATGATCATTCAAACATCTAACGTTAGGGTAAGTTTAACTTACACAATTTTACTTTTTCTTTTACAATATTTGCTCTCACAACAAACTGCATTGTCTCATTATGTATCCTCTTACAAAGACAGTGGACCACAGATGTGATGTAATATATTTTATTGGATCAACACAGGTTTTACAATTACTCAAGCTTTCTGAGTAGTACAAGCCATATACTGGGCGTTATTAAGTTACTGATGTTACACACCATGCTTAAATATCCACTTATGCTTAGAAAGGGAAGTACATAATTTATTTTTTATTGGTTATGAAAGACACGTGGAAAATGTCAGTGTGCAGCTCAGATGCTTAGTATAACAATTTCACCTCAGACACAGACACAGAGAGTTTGTGTGTATGATTGAACTAAGAAAGATGAGTAACTGAATAGAGCCACTTAGTAAATTTTCTCCGAACAGCTGGCAGGCATCAAAGGAGTGGCAACTTATTTTTACTGATAGACAAAGGAGTTAGAGCATTTACTAGGATTAAATGTATAGTAAATAGAAATATGACTGACCACAATGCTTGAACAAATAATTGAAATGTTTTCCTACATTTCGTTAACTGATTGCAGTCATAAAAATGTGTTTCAGTCAGCTTTGACCTCTAATTTGCATTTGTAACAACAGCAATTATCTTTATGATTAAATTTCCATATAACTGTTTTTAAAAATAAGGATATTTTTCAGTTGAACCTAATTTTATCGTCTTATTTATGTAAAAATTGTTTAGTCAGATTGATTTAAATAATTTCGTCTGGAACACAAAAAAAGCAGAGTCACTAAATACTTCTCTTGAAACTGTAACACCATTGGTTAAGCACTTTTGGCCAACAACTTTGGCCTTCTTCAACGACTTAAATAATGCTACCTTTACATGTAAAATGGCCAACAATCCTGACCAATCACATCTCAATTCCAATTAATTAATGAACAAACATAAAATGGAAAACACTCTCCTGAAAACAGTTTTAAAAAGAAAGGAAGGCATATTACAATGAATGTAAATAGGATATATATATATATATATATATATATATATATATATATATATGTGTGTGTGTGTGTGTGTGTGTGTGTTTTAATGCTTTATTTAAGAAACATGTTTTTTATGTGACTGTTTCAAGTGAATTTTTTTTAGGAGAATGTTTTCCATTTTATGTTTGTTCATTAATTAATTTGTGTTCTAGTTTGAATTTATGTTGTGTTACACAATTTAGAGACATCCAGTGCATTTTTTTTTCTATTTAAATAATTCCAGTTAGAATTATGGGCAACTGATCTATTTCATAATATAAATTTTCATTTGAGATAATATTGAGTTATTTGTCATTTCATTCAGTAATACAAACACTATATAGTTCAGCAATGTTGAATAGGTTCATAGGTTCATAGGTTCATACTAGGCTATCTGCCCTAGGGCATTTATAAGCCTAGCCAGAGTGTGTGTGGCTTTCACCACCCCTTAGGATGAGAATACTATACCCATTAGTTTGCTGTGCCTCTGTCCAGCAGTGACACAGAGATGATTCCCGGGGTAAACCTACGATCTCCCATCCACTCGTCAAGATTTCTCTTGAACAGAGTCAGTGAGGGGCTCTGCCTCACATGGACTGGGATTCTGTTCCATAGTGTAGGGAGTCTCTGGGTGATGAATCTGTCCCTCCAGCACGTCCTGTTTATATCCGTGTTGAGGTTTAAGTCTCTTGCTCTCGTGGCTCTGGTGGATTTGGATTTTTTGAGGTGGAGCATGTCCATTAATTCCGGGTTGGACATGGCCTTGTATGTCAGGCACAGATCACCTCTGAGCAGATGGTATGCGACTGAATAGAGCTGGAGTTTCTTCAATCGGGCATCGTATGACATATGTTTGAGCCCCTTTATCCTTTTGGTGAGTTTACTTCTACGGCAGATAAATTCTGTGCCTTTGTGAATATACAAAATCTAATATTTTGAATCAGTAACTGATCTGCAACCTGCGGCCCCTGCTTAGGGACCAAATTATTGGTTGATAGAATTGTGGTTCCCTTTATACAGTTAAACCAGTCATCCTCAACTTGTTAGAGCCTTCAATAAATCACGGAGTAAATTAGATTGGAAAAATAGAGAAGATCTTTTTTTTTTAATTTTGGATACTTGTATATAAAAATTTTAAATAACTTCAGTATAATATTTCTACATGGTTTCTGCTCAGAATGCATACAGTTCAGAATGTAGACACTCATAAATACAATATCAGAATGTAGGCTATTCAGAACGTGTTCAGAGATAAGTTGGGTTGGTTGTTAGGGCTGAGAATGTGTCCGAGTGTTGATGTATTAAGGTTAGGGTTAGGTAAAGGGATAGCTTTAGTGCTGTGCATGTTTATTGCTGTGTGTTTCTGTGTCTGAATCTGTTTTTGTGGAGTAGTAGTATTATTAAAAGGATTTTTCTATGGTATGGTTCAGTGCTATGATTAGGGGCAGGGAATGGGAAGGTTTCGGGTGGGGGCAATGCCCCTGCCCCTATAGTAATGGTTATGTTTTTGGATATATTTTGTTTCATTTTAGTGTATTTATTATAAATTGAAGTAGTGGTTTTGCCTGTTTTTGTGATTAATTCAATGTGGGTTTAGATGTTTTTTATTTGCATTTTGAGTGTCTGTATTTTGATGTGCTTACATTATGAATTGTCTGTATTGTGAGTGTCTGAATTTTGATCTGGCTACATTTTTAAATTTACTCTTCTATATTTAGTTTGTATTAGCATGAAAACACATATACAAATAATCATTTAATATTCACAATATTTTATTATGTATAAGATTTGAAACCCCTCCACCCCCAACTATATATACTAACTCCAAGATCACACTACAGTGGGGAAAAGGGCATATACATTTTATTTGCCCAACAGTATTTACATTCAGTGAAATGTGATTCAGTGAAATTACTTTTCAGTGATTTGAGCTTTCAGCGATTTTTTGAGGGTGAATTGAAATTCAATTAAATGAGTTTTCAGTGAATCAAAGTAGACCTAAATATATATATATATATATATATATATATATATATATATATATATATATATATATCTATATATATATATCTATATATATATATATATATATATATATATATATATATATATATATATATATATATATATATATATATATATATATATGTGTATATATATATATATATATATTTATATATGTAGGGTCTATAGTATAACAGCGAATGCTTAAAGTAGTGAATGCTGTATAATCAACCCTAAAATGTCAAAAAGGCAAAATGCCAAACACACGGAACAGTGATTTTTTTGCCCAGGGAAAAAAAAAACAAACTCAAAATAAAGTGGGGGCTTCGCCCACCACACCCCCCCGGTGTGGTACCAACTCCAAGATCGCACCATAGTGGAGGAAATAGCAAAGTCCTGAAAACAGCTGTTCCATGCATTCAGGATTTTGCCGTTTTGAACCAAAAGGTTCAATTAAACAGCATTGGCTGATTTACTAGGGAACCTACATATATATATATATATATATATATATATATATATATATATATATATATATATATATATATAGGTTCATAGGTTCATAGATAGGTTCATAGATTAGTACTAAGCTAACTGCCCTTACGAGCCATTTTAAGCCTAGCCAGTTATCCCTTGCGAGACTCAAACCCTGTACCTTTTGTTAGTAAGGCAAACACTTTAACCATTAGGCCACCCTCACAACCCCATATTTATCTATATATATATATATATATATATATATATATATGTGTGTGTGTGTGTGTGTGTATGTGTTTCAGACTTCATATCCTTAGAAAATGCATGCTAACACAAATCCTGTTATTCTACTAACTTTCTAAGTTAAAAAGAACAGTATTTAAAATTGATCCCTATTTTTGGGCCATTGTATCCCAGTCATTTTAGGCTTTGTCTAGATTTCTTGCACTAACAGGTTGAGAGTCAGCATACCTCTCAACTGTCCAGATTTTTGTAAAATGTCCAGATTTTTGCCTCATATTTTTGGCCTACTCCTCACAAAATTTGTGTTTTTTTGGCATACCACAGAGGACTGAAATAACTAAATAATGTCATACATTTGCATTTCAGACTTCATTTCCTTCATGCTAAGACAAATGATGTTATTCTAGCAACTTTCTAAGTCTGTAAGAGCAATATTTAAAATCTGTCCCCTGTTTTGGGCCTTTGTCTTCCCTTTGTCCAGATTTCTTGTGCTAATTGGTTTAGAGGTATGGAGGTATGGTATGCAATGTTCTGTTTGGGGGGGGGGCAGGTTAGTCAGTTAACTTGATCAGGCTTGACTCTGTAACTTGGTTACAGGAGGCAAGTGCCTGAATTCTCTATACCAGCTACCAAACTGCTGAAGGAAATGTGAGCTTCTATGGAGACAAGAGCCTGTATCCTCTACATCAACTACTAGACTGCTGAAGGAATTGTGTGTTTGAGTTTCAGTGCATTTTCATGGAATTTGAGTTTTAGTGCATTTTCATGAAATTGTGAGTTTCAAGGGAAGAGGAATTTACTGTTGCTCATGCTAAGTCTGTTTTCAATACGCAACTAACTGTTTTGGTCAGCAAATGTCAGTCACTGTTTATGTTGTAAAATTTGAAAGCAGTGTTAGTAGCATAATTACTTGTTGTTGGTTTGTCAGTCATTCCCTATTTCAATATTTCCTGCTTACCATTTTTTTAATGTAACACAATACAGGCAATTAATTCTTCAGGGACAATGAGCACTGAATTTGTAGATGAAACACTAAAATGTAAAGTTATTTGCTAGTAGCAACCTCTTCGTTAGTTACAGATCTCTTTAATGTGGAATTATTTGGATGACGTTTACTTCTGCAGAGATTGTGTTTATTGATGATATTGGTGGACTGTAAGAACAGAAGTTTGAGTGTCCTTTTATTGTTGAAATTTTCTGAAATTGGTAGTTTTGTCATTATTAGTTCATGCATTTTGTTTCATTGCTTACTGGGCGAATGTTCAAAACACATTCTAACAAGTGGTGCTGTATTATACAAGGAATATAATTTAATACAATTAGGAAGATGAGCCTCACAGCAAGAGGTTCTCCCGTTCGATTCTCTGCTGGAGTGCGGGGAGTGCCTTCTGTGTGGAGTCTGCATGTCCTCCCCACGGTTGGGTGGGCGTTCGAAAGACATGAGTAAATGGGCATGCCTTCATTGATGGTTGAACGTTGAGCTGGCACCTCGGCGTTCGTGAAAATCTACTGCCAATCATTAGCGGACCGGAGTTCCACTGTGGCGACCCCTAACCGGGAAAAGCCGAAAGACAACAACATCAATCAGGAAGATGAATCAAAGAACACATACATGTATGCGTGGCCCTAAAAATTGTGAAAGGAGCCTATAGTTTGAAAATAGCCCAAAGGTAAACTTAATCCTCCACTGGCCAGATGCATTTTCTTTAAACGTGGGTATTAATGCTGTTTCAATGAATGTGAGATTCAATGGCAGAGAAGTTTACTGCTCGTGCTAAGTCTGTTTCCATTGTGAGACTTGCTTGTTTAGCAAATGCCTATCAGTGTTTGTGTTATTTTATATCTGTAATCATTATATAAATAAATAAGAAAACAGTATGTACACTGATAGGTTTGGACTGTGTTTATGGTAACTGGGGAGAAATTGGCAAGTAATGGCCTTGCAGGGGGCTGCTGTGGGGGTTGTGGTGGGAAAGGGATTATTGCAGGATAGGCTTCTCTGTAGGGGGGACAATTTATTAACCTACCTAGGGCTCCATTTGACCATGATCCGACTCTGAATCTAGGCTACTACATCTGAGTAAGAAAGGAAAACATCATGATAGAATGCATGTTACTGACAGCAACAATAGTTAAAAAAATAGAAAAAAAATTGATACAAAGATACAAAATGATTTGCAACAATCCAGTAATAGAGGAAAGTAAAAAAGGGAAACTCTAGAATGCATAGGAAGAAATGGTACTAGTAGAAAGCAGAAGCATTTTGGAATTACAAAATGTATGTGGGAAGGTGATGTACACATTGGTTTTAGTGGTCAGTATTGTTGACTCACAGAGTGCTTGATTCTTGGATATTTGGTTCAAAGAGTCAAAGTAAACTTTATTGTCATTTAGGACCACACATGTGTAGCCTAAATGAAGTTCCATATATCAGCTCCTTCTTAAGTTTACATACAGAAAGTAAAAGAACACATACAAGTAAAATAATGACACAGTTAATGTATACAATCCTACTTCCAGTTCCCATACAAAAGAGCAGAAAAAAAGAATTTCAGTAGTTAAATACAGAATAAGTATACCCTTCCTTAAGTTATGATAACTGCCCCTTTAAATAAGAGCCACATTACATATTGCACCTTGCTTAAGTTGTCCGTTACAGGCTGAGTGTTTTCTCTGTGGAGCCTGCATGACCTCCTTATATCCATATTTGTTTTTTGCTAGGTATTCTGGTTTCCTTCAACATTCCAAACACATGCATGTGTGTTAATTGATCAGCCTTGAAATTACTGTTGTGTGTGCATATGGTATGTGAGTGTATTGTACATGTGTTTGTATGTTTGCACATCCTGTTATGGGTCTACATCACATCCAGGATTTCTCTGCCATGTGCCATTTGAAGAATGGAAAACTGAGTGAATGAATGAAAATGTGGATGTGCACAGAATTCCAGGGGTAAATTCATGAAACATGCTGAAGTGGAATAATGCAACTTCATTATTTTTGGCATAGTATAAGCGGTTCTTTCAACAAGAAATATTTATTAATATTCAATAAAGTAACACTCATTCTTCCAAGAAATTCATTTTTGGTTGTAGACTCTACTGACTCATTGGTCTTTAAAAACATTATGCAACTTGTTCAGTTTCTTTGCATAATTATTTCTTATTACTTAGGTTAAGAACACAGCTGTTGAATTAGTAGATCGAGATAACATGCATATACTGGTACTGCTGATTTCTGATTTCTGCTTCAACAGTATTAGTTTAAGGGTGTGCACAGTTATGCAACCAGCATATTGTATGTTTTTTATTTTTTATATTTTTTCCCTAACATATTTTTTTTCAATTGAATTTTACAGGTTTTAGGTCACATTAAAGGTGGAAAAAGTTTTAAAATGATTTATTGTGGTCTCATTTTTTATATTACAAAAACCTGGCATTTTAACAGGGGTGTGTAAACGTTTTATATCCACTGTAGCCTCTTTTATTTTTTGTTAATTGAATTAATCCCACTAGGCAAGCTGCCTCTTTTCAGGGGAGACCTGAGGGAATATTTTTACTTTTGGGGGAAATTTGCCAGAGCGTTGGGGAACTTATGGGATCTTTTACATCTACCAGAGCTACCATCAACTCAAGCAAATGTGAGCTTGGTTTAACATCTCATCCAAAGGATGATACACTTAGGAGTGCATCACTCCATAATGCTGTAGTTCACTGTCATCAATCCAGGCACCTAGAATGAGAATAGAATGAACAGTCTTCCAGCAACAAAGGCAAGTGTGCTGACTGTTGCTCCACTGACAGTTTTGCTTTCCTATAGAAAAAATGTTTCATTGAAAACAAACCCTTCATAAATGCCTATAGTAATACTTGAAAGGTCATGGAGTCTGTCTGTTCATTTCAATGTCTACTATCCAGAATAGGAGTATAAGGGAGCTAGACATTTGCAGTCTTTAGGTAAGCATATGTCATTCAGGTTTTAGGTGGAAAGGACTACATTTGGGAACACAGAGTTAGTAATCCAGCAAATTGTAAATCACAGCAGGGAGTGGTAAAGGCTTGCTTCAGCCAATCAGAAGCTAATTATCAGATGCACTGGATATTACTGCATAGGATGCTGCTTGCTGGGCTCTCCTTGTTTATAAAAGAGTGTGCCTCTCCTTTCCAAAGTACATAATGCTCACAGAGCAGAACTGAAAATGGCATAAAATGATGTGTCACAGGTGAATACACAGTGTGAGACTGACAGGAGCAGTCTGGAATGATGCTGCTGGCTAAAGCCCAACCATGAGTACTATAGAGAGAATAACACTGATGAAGGGACCGAGGAAAGAAGACACATGTGTTCAGACTTACTGATGAAATACTTCTGTCTTAAACATCAGCTGTTCCAGGTCATACATTCTGAGACAGACGGGTTTCTGCCTGTGATGTTGACATATTCCCAGTGATAGTGGTGACCGATAATAGCAAGGCAGATTTCCAGTAAAACTACTTCATCTGAGGGATGGGGTAAAGGAATCTTGTCTGTAATGAAGCATGTGATATTCATAGCTCCACCCAGTTAGGCAGGCAGTGCATGTGATGCCACCAGCTGATCTACTGTACTACTACTGCCCATCCCGCCATGGAGCAGTCCAGGCCCTGGATGTTAGTACCACTGACACTTAAGGAAAAATGGTGCAGCTGGGCATCTAATGCTCATCTGAGGGTCATGCAAGTGGGGGAAAGATTGACTGCTTAAGTGCAGCTAGATTATCTGAGATTGTGAAACCCTTTTCATTGCCATAAATTTGATGGGTAGAGGTATGTACCATGTCTGAAAAACATACTCAAGCATTTTTAAAGTCATTTGTACATTATCTAAATCCTACCCTTATCTGTAAATTTCTTTTTTTGTTTTAGATCATCTCTGTACTTTCCTTAGTTTATTTTTGATTTATCCACACTTTTGGTTGTCAAACATTTTTATTGATTATCTAAGTAGGCACATATTAAATAAGAAGGTCGTCTATTTTTAAGGCTGTCCAAGGTGATAAGAAATTATATAGTAAGCAGATTAATTATATTAGGATTCACAATTACTTTTTTTGCTGTCTGTTGAACTGACCTATTCGCACCCATCAGATCATTCTCCCAGAGTAACTACAGAAAACCTTTGTTTCTCATGCAGGATATGCCTGTTTTTACTGATTCCCTTAAGATACTGAAGGTTACATTTCCAAAAGTATCAGTCACCTGTAAATTGAAGAAAGACAATATGACTTGTCTGTTGTTAAATAAGGCATTGCAGTAAGATGATTTTTTTCCAAAATGAGGTTTACCTTTACCACCAGCACTTAATATTTTTACCACTTGTAATAGTCCTTACTAGCAGTGGCGTAACTATGAGAGGCAAAGTGAGGCAATTGCCTCAGGGTGCCAAGCGGCAGGGGGCACTTTGTGCAGGGGAATCCGCTGACTAGGTAATCATTTAATTTAAAAAAATAGTTTTTTTTTTGGTTTTTTTTTTAGGGCGTTCTTCTTTAAGAAGAAAGAAGTGTAGTCGCGGGCGTGCTGACATCATCGCGCGCAGTGCAGCATATATTTTCAAGTTTGCGAGCGGGAACCGAAATGGACGGTTTAGAACTTGTGCAGGTTGTCTGTATGGATCTGGCAGTCTGTCATCCACTTGCTGCAGATGGGACAAGTCTGGAGGTAAGAACGAGGAGACTGGCAATGTGGTTACATAGATGGATGTCATATCCCTGTTTCTGCATTGTACTTTTCTCCCCAGATTTGACTGTGAGAGTGACTAAATGTTTTTGATGTAACGTGCAAGGAATAACAGTACGGTACTGGTTCAGATGATACATTTGAGGAATGCCATGTTTGCAGCACCCTGGAGAGTGACCGTTTTGATTTTTAGTTTTTGTATTTGCTCGCTTTGCACATGTTGTGGTTATTTGTTTATTGTTTCAGCGTTAGGGGGTACCCAAAGATACAGTTGAGTGAATGAATCTTGAAATGCATGCTGTCAAGCATGGTAATAAGATTTGCTGGTTTAAAAAGCAATTATTTCTTAGCTAGTCTATAGTAGTTTTTATTATAGTTTCTTAATTGTGTGGGTATATTCACGCTGGCTTTTTTGGAGTTGCTTTACATTATGTAAACAAAATACTGTTTTACTCCCGAGTTTCTCCAAGCATTTGGTTCTTCTCGCTTTATGTTCTATATTCTCCACAATGCAAACACTTGAAGCAGTAGAGCAGGTAATTGAAAATGTGATTCATTTTGGTGATGTTGAGTAGCTGGAGTCTAGGCTCCCAGGGAAATCTATTTTGGTTCCTCTGCACACTAGACATTTGCAGATTTTGCTAAACTAAACTGATGGAGGTAGTAGTAGTTAAAATCGAAGAAAAAAAATCCTAGACTGCATTAAGCCTGCAGTAGCTGACAAGACTCAGCATGTGTGTTTCTGTATTTGAACTAACAATAAGATGTTGGTGGCTGTAATGGATGTAACTGTGCTAAGGCATCAACAGTTTAGTGGTTCCAATATATATATTTTTTCTGCGGTGATGATTTTGCTCATCTGATTTCCATTTTTAGCTGGTTTGTTGGGTATATTGGTATCTGCCTTGGGTCATTGTCATTGCCTTCTAGTCTCTGGAATAGCTATTTGCAGATAACACGGGGTGGTACAGCTCTTTTAAGTTAAATGTTTAATAATCACAGTAGAAGGTGAGCTGCTACTTATAGCCAAAGCATACTGTTAGTATGCATGCATGACATGTTTCAAAGCATGGTGTATGAATTTTGTTTCATTGTTTACTGGAAAAATGTTAAAAACAATACACTTAAAATGCCCTCTAACAACTGTACTATATTGTACAAGGAATATAATGTAATACAGTCGGGAAGGTGTATCAAAGAGCATGTGTATGTTTCATGTTCAAGGGGCCTATGATTTTGAAGACTGCCCAGAGTTAATATATATCTTCCACTGGCAAAATGTATTTTCTTTGAATGTGGGTCAGTCTTCTTATGATATTTGTGCATCTGATAGCATCAACTGCATTATCCTTGCATTATTTTATTTACAAGAGAGCAGAGGTGAGGTGACATAGTATATATCTGGGGGGGCTGCTTATCTTACATCATCCAGCTTCTCTTCTACAGTGCACTATCACTGTCTCTACACAACAGAAAATGTCAGATGAGACACATGATTTCCTCATTCAGGTATAGCATTCCAAGGGGGATGTAACCAGGACCTGCTAGCAACAAGGTCACTTCAACTATTCCAAAGGTTAACCCTTTGCTGCTGCAGCTAGTTCTATATATTGATATTAGTTTCCTTTTGCTGTTTTTCTACCTGATATACTTTATAAATCAAAAAACACACATTTGTTGGCTCTGGATTTGACTGTGCTGGATTGTGTGTGTATGTTTTATTTTACTTTAGCTTCTTTTAGAGTTTACCTGCAGAGCTGAAAATGTATCTATTTTGGCATTTTATGATTCTGCTTGAAAGATGAAAGAAGGCAAAATGTCCTTACCTATGCAGTTCCTATAAATATCTCTACCACTTGTCAAAAATATATTAATCTGCAGCTTAATGGAACTCTGCAGAAATATATTTTCCACTGCACTTACTCACACATTAATTTATAGACTTATACTTTTGTTTCATCCAGTTCCATGTAACTGGGAAGCAAAATCTTGCCCTGGCAAGCAGTGAGTACAAGCTAAAGAAACAATCCTGTATAATTTTAAACAATGGCTTAAAGTAAAGGATACGCATGGATATTTTCAGTTTAATTCAATTACTTACTGTCCTCCCATGTTACAAAGACATGTCTGCATTATTTCTTCCTGGGCCTCTGCTGAAAATTGTTTTTTTTTATTTCAAGTCAGACAGTCCTGATTAACAAATGTTAAATAAAATTGACAGGCATTTGAATTTTCAGACTTCAGGATTCTGAATGTTTAATTCCTTACATATTTGATGGTGCAGTGGTAGCCTCTGTTGAAAATTGTTTTTGTTCCATCCATTTGGCTTCGGTCATCTCGATGGCTTGGGTTCCAGGGGGGGGGGATGTTGGGGCGCCTAGGAAACATTTGCCTCAGGGCACTTCTAACGTAGTTATGCCACTGCTTACTAGATTACTGGTTACAAAATGTGAGAGTCCAAGAATCAGTTTAAAATACAGATTTTAAATTTTGGGTAACGTCAGGACTAGAATTCCACTAAGAATAAATCACACTAAATCTTTGCATTCATTATACAGCCAAGATTCTAAAATATGAACATATGAAGATGGTGGAGGAAAAAGACCTTTTGTTTACTGAGTGTACACAGCTACTCTCCCATTACCCCATACTCTTTTTATCTACTCCAGGCATTTTAACAATCCTTTACTCTTTTCTGGCTCTGGCAATGTGTTCCATTGCCCAAAGATTGCCTTTTGTGAGCTTCTAGATGTGTGTGTCATTTTTGTCCCCAAATCTCAGCTGCATGTTTTATTGGTATAGGTTCATAGGTAGGTACTAGGCTATCTGCCCGAGGGCATTTATAAACCTAGCCAGTGTGTGTCAGCTTTCACGGCCGCATTGATTAATTAACTGATCCTCTGTCAAGCAGAGCTAATGAAGTGATCACAGGGGTGTATTTTCTGTTACCCATCCACTTGTCAAGGTTTCTCTTGAAGAGTGTTAGTGACGGGGTCTGCCTGATGTAATTTGGAATTTTGTTCCAAAGCATGGGGAGTCTCTGTGACAGGAATCTATCCCTCCAGCATGTTCTATTTATTGTTGTGGTGAGGTTTAGCTCACTAGAGCACGTGGCTTGCAGTGACTTGGATTTCTTTAGGTGGAGAATGTCCATCAATTCTGAGTTGGACATGGCTTTGTAATCAGGCAGAGATCACCTCTGAGTAAGCAATATGCCACTGATTACAGCCAGAGTTTTTTCAGTCGGGCTGCATAGGACATATGTTTGAGGCCAGTAATCCTCTTGGTGAGGTACTTTTGTGGTCTTTCCAGCTGTTGGAAGTGTCTTGTGAGGTACATCCCAAATGCATTGTACTCTATGATGGATCTAATGAGTGATGAGTAGAGGGGCACTATAACCTCTTTATTTCTAGATACGAACCCTTTAGTAATTAGATGGGCCACATAGAAGGATTTCCTAACTATTTTGGCAATATGATTGTCAAAGGAGAGATTACTATCTACCTGGGTCCCCAGATCTCTTATTACCTCTTCTGTATTAAGGGGGCTGCCGTCTATGTGGTAATTTGTGGGTGTTTTGTTTTTCCCAAACTGGATGACTATGCATTTTTTGGAATTTAGCTTGAGGCCATGACTTTGACACTAGGTGTCTGTCTCAGTAAGGCCCTTTTGGAGGATGTCCGTGTCAGCCGGAGAGTCAATTATGGCTCCCAGTTTGCAGTCATCAGCGAACTTGGTTAGCCAGAGTCCTCCTGTGTTTGTATGTACTTCTGAGAAGTATATGCTGAACAGTAGGGGTCCAAGGACTGAGCCTTGCGGGACACCACTTGTGACTGGTTTAGAGTCGGACCTGGAGCCCACTATTCTTACAGAGTGAGTTCTGTCTGTAAGCTAGTTGGCAACCCATCTCGTGACGTAGGGGGTTTATGTTCAGGCTGGTGAGTTTTTCTGTAATACCCAAGTGGGGAATGGTGTTGAAAGCCTTGGCGAGGTCAAGATAGGCTGTGTGAACCACCTTTCCCTTTTCTATGGCCTTGGTGACTGCCTCGAAGAAGTCAACCAGGTTTAGTAGGCATGATCTGCCCTTAACAAAGCCAAACTGGATCGCGTCAAGTGTTTGGAGGTTCCCAATGTCTTTGTTAATGAGTTCCATGATGATGCTCTCCATAGTCTTGCAGACCAGGCTAGCCAGGCTTATGGGGTGATAGTTACCAGGGTCAGTTGTGGCCCCTCCTTTGTGGAGAGGAATAACCGTTGCTGTGCGCCATTCTATGGGCATGTAGCCTGTGGAGAGGCTGAGGTTGGATGACGTGTTTAGGTGGTAGGGGATTAGTTCGTTCTGTAGTTCGTGCAAGACACAGTCTGGGACACCATCTGGTCCCATTGACGCTGTGTTTTTGGCTTTTGAAAGGGCTGTTTTCACCTGTGCATCTGTGATTTTTGGGACACTACACTTTTCCAGTATTGTTGTGGGCTCTTTTGGAGGTGAGAGGGGGGGTGATGTTTGCACTGAATCTATCTGCCAGGATGTTGGCAATATCAGTAGGTTCAGTATATTTTGTGCTATTTTGCACTAGTTCAGTGCATTTCTGCGAGTTGCCACTTAGATTCTTAACATAACTAAAGAAGGCTTTGTGGTTATCTTTTGAATCCTTGGCTATTTTTCTTTCAAAGTTAGCCTTGGATGATTTCATGAGGGACCTCAGTTTCTTACTGATACTGATCAGGGATGTCTTTCCTTCTTGGGATTTGCATTTTTTTCTGAACTAGTTTCCTCCTTCTATTGTATAGCCTGTTTATTGCAGGGGTCCACCAAACTGGTTTCCTTCTCTTAGAGGAGTGAGTCTTGGTTTTGCTAGGGATGGCATGATCCATGCATCCTTGTAGGTACTCATAGAGTGCATTTGTAAAGGTTTCTGCATCTTGGGCAGCGTTATCCTTTAGCATGGGGGCTGCGAAACTTACCACCTCTGTCTTAAGTAAGGTGAAGCTTGCTTTAGAAAAGTTTTTTACTGTGGTTTCCTTAGTTGGGGGTGGTGGTGGGGTGTGGACATCCAGAGTGATTAGTTTATGGTCTGATCTAACCAGTGACGGGTTGGCCTCCAGTGTGGAACACTTGTCGCCCATGTTGGTGATGACTAGTCCAGTATGTTTTCACCTCTGGTAGGGGAGTTTACCAGCTGATCCAGGGCATTTGAGTTGATGAATTCTGGGAAGCGCTGGGCCTGGGAATTTGTACTCGAGTAGTGTTCCCAGTGAATGGTAGGGTAATTGAAATCGCCCATTATCAGAGTGGTAGAGCCTTCATGTTTTCCAGTGTCTCCAGAAAGGTGGAGCGGTGGTCCTGGGTCATGGAAGGTGATCTGTAGCAGGCCACAATTTGCATTGCAGATTTGCCCGATGTTAGTTGCACATGGATGATCTCAGAGTTATCATGCTGCGCCACTGACCTGGAGGTGTAGGTATCCTTGATGAATAGGGATACACTCCCTCCTTTTGTGTTTCGGTCCATGTTCTGTGGCCGAAACGTGTGGTATGAGTTGTAGCCTGGTAGTGCTGTGGTGCTCTCTGGAGCCTTGAACCAGGTTTCAGTTACTGCACAGATGTCGACGTTCTCCATATTGAGTAGTGCTTTGAGCATGTGCATTTTGAGATTTAAACTCCTGGTGTTGAGTAGCATAACCCTCAGTTTTTTGTTAATTGTGCTGTTTATGGAGGTGGGTTTGACTTTTGAGCCTTGCCTAAAAAAGGCACTATGGGGGCAGCAAGAGCCTTGGCCAGTATTCGAAAGCCTAGGGGTGACAGATGCAAGCCATCTCTTACAAAGCAATGCAGTTTGTCGAGCATGTTGTCCCAGGCTGACAGACACTGGATCCCCTTTGAATGACACCAGAAGCTTAGCCAATTGTTGAAATTGATCATTTTTTCTTTATACTGAGGTATCATTCTTGGTGAGGGCAGGATGCTACTCGGGGTCAGGGTCATACCAGCCTGGGCTACATGATCAGAGAGCTCTTCCATGTTTCTTTTCATGTAGTCCAGGGAGGTACATCTCAGGCCATTCACACCAATATGAACAATGACAGAGTCATATTTGTATTTGTTCTGGAGTGACCTGAATGCTTGTGTTATGTGGCAGATTCTGGCTCCCAACAGGCAGCTAACAGTAACCTTCTACTTGTCCGTCCTAGTGAGTGGGATGTCAGTGTGCTTGACTATAGAGTCACCTATTACTAGTGTATTAGGTATGTTATTTTGCCTTAAGGGCTGTGATTGTGCGGCACACTGATTTTGTATTTTATGTGTTGTCTGGTTTGTGATGGGAAGTGCAGGTTGTTTGGGTGTCTGCTTTGGAGGTCACTGATGTGTTTGCAGGTTTTAATTTAGAGCCTCAAAGTATGATTTTGTGTATTTATGTGTATTTTTTGCCAGTGTTGTTTTAGTAGGTCTTTGTGCGGCTGGAGTTGTGGTGCAAGTGTTAACCTTCTCCTCATGACTGTCTGTTCCAGTCTTGGGTGGAGTCAGCTTAGCTTCCAGTTTGGCTGTATAATTGCATCTCTCACATATGTTAGTGTTTTGTGGTAGGAGGAGAGAGTTGTCTGTGTACATGAGGCAGTTGTAACATTGCCTCAGGATACCCAGATTCACCAGCTGGACTGGAGAGTGCACCTGAAGCTGCCCTTTGGTCATGCCTGAATAGTAGGATGAGCTGCTTAGCCGCTTGGTTGGTGAGGGGTGAATAAAGAGTCTTGCCCTGCTGGGCAATCAGTGTCAGGGTATATTAGTGCTTGCTATTAGGTCTGAGCAAGTGTTGGGCTGTAAGATGCTTTTTGAGTGCTTAGGTTGAGAGTTAGACTAGTTTCAAGGGAAAAACTGAAGAGGAGTCTTAGTGGAGCCGGGAATAATTTAACCGTAGCTAACCGGCACTGCTCGGTGTGCAAAACCGTGCAAAGAAATGAAACAGATAGAAATTAGCCCAAAATGGCCAATAAACTACTAACTTCTGGGCTGGAATCACTCCTCCAGGGACAGATAGGTTGCTCAAAGCTCCCCTCTCTCACAGGGGAACAGAGAAACTTCCTTCTATCCAAGTAAGGTATGGGCTTGTCCAGAAACTAGTATCACAGCCTTGAATTCAGCACTAACCTGAAAACTGGACTATACTAGCTTAGAAAGGCGGGAAACAAGGATTTTTTTTTTTTTTAAAGATAAGGCAAAAACAGTAAAAATACACTCAAAACAGCTCTAAACGACTACAAACGATCAGAAAAGGCTATCACACTTTAGTGTGTAGCCTACAACAGTCAAACAAATTATTTAAACAAAAAACTTTTTAAAAGTTGACTATGATATAAGAGTTCTAAAAATCTTATATCATAGTCAACTTTAAAAAGTTGTTTGATATAAGAGTTCTAAAACTCAGATTATTGTTGAAAATATTTAGAAAGCTTAAACTCCATCTGAATCATTTGAGGAAGCTTTAACTCCTTTGGGAATGTTTCCGGAAGTGCTGATCCCAACTACTGACACATCTTGGCTTTATATAAAAGTAATCAGAAGCTGACCTATTGCAATGGTAAGACAAAATTTAATTCAACATTAGAATGTTAAAGTACAAAAATGTTTTGAAAATGAAAGATACAGCAATCAGAACTGAAATGTTGCGACACAGGTATAACTCAGTTAATCACCACCAAACTACAAAACACAATACACAGTTGAAAGCTTTCTACCAGCAACAATCTGTGTTTTTCATCAAGTGCTAATAGTACAACATTACCTACTTCCTTGCCAACATTATGTGTAAGTACTAGGGAATCCATTATATCACATGACAAGTAGTAGAACATATAGTGTTTTCAGGTTATCCAGTCAAAGCATTAGGTACCAGTAAAATAAGATTATAATTCTGTTTGCAATAAACAACTCAGATTTACTAAATAGTTACACAAGGAAATTCAAGTCAAAATAAAATAAATCCCCAAAATAGCTTATATAGGTTCCATTTTTAATCAGCATTTGTAAAACACAAAAGCAACTAAACCAATATGAGGACAAACAAGTCAGAAATAATTAAATCTATAACAAATAGCTTACATAGTTCAGTTTTCAACAGTACTTAAAAGTCAGTTCATGCAGTCAAGAAGGCCCAAATTAAGTAAACCAGAAGTGAATGGAGAACAAGTCATAACTATAGTAAAATATACAAATTGATGTAATATACTTTCACTTTTCATCAACATTTATAAGCAATTCCAGACAAATTACTGTAAGTGTTACATAAGTGCTATTTCATGGGGTTGCCACATATAATCACAAGTATTTGCAATTGGCAAATATTTTGTTTCATATGCTAAAACATCTCTGACTAATTCATCAAATGACAGACAAGTTTTTTTTCTGACTGGTAGTACAAAGAAATCATTCTGTTGTATTATAAGTAAAATGTCTCTTAGGACTGCTGTTTTTTGTACCTCCCATTTCATCTTGTCAGCATTACTCAAAAGTAAAGGCTTTATCAATAATCGCTGCAGCTCTTTTAACTGAATACCTACTGCAGTATGTACAGTAATTAGAAGTTTACAGACAACTATTTATCTATTTCAACTAGGCAACAGCACTCTTTGGTTCATAATTAAATTTAACAGCGCCATTAATAGCTCTGTACCAGTAATGTCATTTTCAACACTTATCAAGATGTTTGTTATGTTCAGTTTTATTACTCACTAGATTTTGCACTGTTCTGTTGCACTCCATTCAGTCTGAACCAGTAGAAACTAAAATTGACTGGTGGCTTTTAGGTAAACTCAGCACTGAGAGATCTGTAATGCAATGGCTACTGCCAGTGTACGGTTACAGGCAGCTGCTCACATCACCTGAGTTCCTATCACATTACCCTATGCATAAGAGCTTGAATATCCATCATTTTATTTTATCTCAAGAACCATATGTGTGAATTCACCTTACCCCCTATGTGGATTTCCCCTTACCTCCTAGGGATACTGCTGCTGGTAACCTGTTAACTAACTTGGTGGTAATGTATTTTGTTATGAAATGTGCAAACAACTGCTGTTTAATCTTATTAGAACAGGCTCCTTTTGCTTTATACTTTTTTATTTTCATCCATGTACAGGGCTGACAAATAGAGTCAGGCTTCTGGGCTAGATGTGTTTCCCTTTTCCACCCAGAGGTTCTTAAAACAAGGCTCTTGCAATCAATATCTTGCTATAACCTCCTGGTGGTGTTGTATCCAGCAAGAAATTGTATGGAGAGCTGCCCTTTAACCTCACTAGAATAAAAAAAAAGTCATCAATATCCAGCTATATTATAAAGAAATAGCAAGGACAGCAATTGTAACTTACAAAGATTTAAAAAAAACTAATGTACATCTGTAAGAAATGTTACAAACAGCAACAGAAGAACTCATGTAGAACTAGGTGAGAGAAAAAAAATCACCCAGTCATTGTGACCACGTAAATGATAAGCACAGAAAAAATATAAAAACTTGGGGAAATGCAAGGCCCCAGCCAAGTAAGACATGTTACTATAAGGAAAAGACTAGAAAAATAAACAAGGACAAAACTTTCTGGAAGGAAGTGATGAATCAGTGGTTTCTGGTGTACCAGGAAATTCCTTTAACACACTTGATCCTTTATGTAATGAAACTGTTAGGTCACAATTCAACCTTGAATGAAAAACAGAATTAGTCATAGGGGATTTGATAATCAAAGGAATAGACTGCTATATATTTAAAAGAAATTATGAAAACATAGTGGTTACGTGCTTACTAGGTAGTAAAATTAACAATATTACTGTGGCCTTATACGAACTTGAAATATTTAACAAGATCTGTCACAGAATCTTATTACACATAGGGACAAATGACACTATTTTGAAGAGCCATATTCCACAGAAAAGAAAATTATGTGTTTAATGATTTTATTTCTGAAGAAAAGGATTTTATATATATATATATATATATATATATATATATATATATATTTTTTTTTTTTTCCAGAAACTGCTTTAGGAAACATAACACAGTCTAAAACAATAGAAAATATATTGGATTAATGCTTATGTTAAGAAGGCAGTACAACTAAAAGGATGGAACTATATCTGTCACCTGATTTTAATTAGGGGCTTACGTATATTTGCCAAA
>NC_056749.1:578149164-578239164 GCF_019279795.1 Protopterus annectens
CCATCATTATGTGCGGGGCAGACCACAAAAGTATGCATCCCACTGCTCAGCACAGCAATGACTGCTGTCGTTCTACCCTTTGAGGTTTTGGAATGTGTGTGATGTCTGTGACATGGACTTCCCGTGGACAAATAACCAGGTGGAGGCATGTCTTCATCGGCTGAAGGTGTTACTGGGACGCCCTACTGTGCAGCTATCTGACCTTCTGTCTGTTCTGCAGCAGGAACAGAACCTGACAGATACCCAACGGGAGTCTCTTTTGAGGGGGATGCCTGTGACACCATGTAGGAAGGCTTTTGTTGGAAGGGATCATCGCCTAAAGCACATCTTGCAACATAAGTGTGACTACAGTGATGTGCAGGATTTCCTCCATGCTGTGGCACATTTCTACAAGTTGTGATTATATTTGGGTTTAGTACACACCAATCACTGCACATGTCACTTTACATTTTGTGTTACTAAAGGCTTTGCCAACAGCACACATGTTTCACGTTAACACTTTCATGCCCATGTGGCATTCTATGCAAGCCATATGTTCCACTGACAGTTGCACATAGTGGCTTCTAGGGGGGTGCAGAGTGTATCACTGTGTGGGTTTGTGTCTGCCACCTGTGGTTAGGGTGCAGGGGGGTTCCTGTATTCCCACAGGGAATTGTCCGCAGGAATTTGTCACTCTAGCTAAACTGCCAACCTGCCATGTGTCCACATCCAGCTGTCTCACAGGGGGGTGTTGCACCGCCTAGGTGCCTGAACCCATTACTTTTGACATGGTTTGCTATAATAACATTAGAATACACATTATATGCACTCATTTTCTTTTTCAGTGTTGGCTCAGATTGCAAAGTGTCACTGTCATGTTTAGATATTTTATCTTTATGTAACTGCTTGCTCTTATTCCTTCTGCACTTTTTCACTTCTATTGATCGTAAATTCTGTCTGAATCCTTTTTCTTGTTTTCACTATCTTGCTTTTGGATTTAAAACTAGTTATACTTGCATCACAATGTCATATACTGTTTGTTGGATTTGGAACCTCTCTGTAATTCTTAGCTTGTCCTGCTGAATCACCAGACTGGTTACTAACACAACCATTTACAATTACAGTAATTAGTACTATTTACGTCAGAGAGAACTGTGCAACATATCTCAAGGGGTGAAATTGCTGTCCCTACTGATTTTTGATGCATTAATTCATTATTATTTAATCTGAATAATTTTATTCCTTAGGAATGTAATAATGACATCTATTAACCGTCACTGACATGCTGACAGTCTATGTAACTAATGGTATGCTTACATTATCTGAATATTTTTCTAAGCATATTGCATAATTGGCTTAGAAAGCTAAGCAGAGGAACCATGCTAAACAAACATAAGTAAATATACAAAATCTGTTTTTTTAATTTTTTTTAAACTTCAAAAGTAAAATGTGAACATTATCCTTTTTGTCTTTTTCCTGTCAGTAGTCACCACTGTTAATATTTCTTAGCAGTAATTATGCCTGAAGGCTTATTTACTGCCTTAGGCATAACTGTTATTATCTCTCTGTGGCTTACCTCTGTTACCAACAGACTGGTTTGCAGCACAGACATTTTGTCTACCATATAAAATCCTTTTTTTATTTGGTTCCTCGATATCTTAATTGCTCCTTCCAGTTATATCACAATGTATTTCACATGTCCTGCTGAATAAACTGCCTACTTTTACACATTGATTCTTGTTTTATTTTATCATCTAGTTATATGCATTTTCTCCCTGCATCTAAGCTTCAGGAGAATGCTTTTGTGCTATTTAACTTTACACTGGCACATAAAGCCATCTTCGGTGCAACCATGGCATTTTCACCAAGATGTGAATGAGGCAAGTGGTCTTTTTCTTATGTTGCTGTATTTTTGTAAGTAGAAAACATTGAGAAGATATAGTGCAGTCTGTGCTGTCTCCTAATAACTACCTCAACTTCTTCTTTACTATATGTTAAGCAAATGAGCATATATGACCAATAACAGATTTATATAATAACACAAGTTAAGTACATATGATTATAGGACAGTATTGATAAATACATAATAGTGCATTCATAGAACTTTCCTTTTGCAGCTTCAATTCCTTACATTACACTGGTTATTTTTGTAAAAACATGATATCTTTTGTATTTTACTTACGCCATACATGCCTGCAATATTGCATATATGTAATCTGAAGATGCAACTTGTGTATTGTATGTTACATCTTTTATTGCTTGTTCTTCTCCTGTTTTACCAGCTCACTTCCTTGTACTAAGATGGTTATTTTTATAAAAGTCATAATTATTGTATTTGAATGATGCCTGTTAAGCATGTTTACATTATTCTATTTGTCAAACAATGGAACTTGCAAGTGTTTTCTTGTTTATCCTATCTATATTTTTTTCACATGGAGTTTATCCCCCTAGACCTATGCTGAAAATGGACTATACCCAGTTGGACTATACTAACAAACAAATGCAAATAAATAAATACATACATACACTCCCAAAATGCCAGCAAGTATACAGTATGGTGAAAATGTTGGGTGCTAGCTCTCAGTGGTTCCGAGCTGATGTCATTTAATCAAATTGTTCAAAACCTGGCATTTCACAGACCTTCACAAATATTGGATTTCTCAAATAATCAAATGGTGCTCCTTAAGAACACTAGAGAGAACTTGCCAGAAAATGCACTGGGACAGGGGATACAGCTTTCTATATGGGTGGTAGGAGAAACATTGCTCCCTGAATAAAAATGGTTTTGTTGTTTGTGAAACCTGGCATTTACATTGCATTGTGTAAATGCAGCATTTTGAATACAAATTGTTGACAAATTCGCCATTAAAGTGAGTGTGTCATCTGATGAGCCACGGGTTAGCTCTTTATATTGAAACATGTCCTTGTCCTCATTCAAGTTATTATCATCCTTCCAGGAACATACAGGACTGTCACATGGTCAGTCAAATGGCACCATATCTAAGAGATAGCATTGTTCCTTTTTCACATGCAGCAATACTATCGTCAAATACACAATTATACCAGAGCTGTACCTGGAAGGTGAGCTGATTTCTCTGGAAATGCGGAGGCACTGTTACTTTGAAAATGAGCAATTATTTATTTTATTAATTTGTCTTTGATTACCAAATGGTTAATGACCATTTTCAGCAGAGTCACATGAAGAAAATCTCTTGCAGATACATTTACAATATTAATTTTTTGTAAAGATACATCACATAGACACCTGGATACAAACAGATAAATATTATTTAGTGACACTATACAAAGGTAAAACAGATATTTCTTCTATTGTGACATTAGACAATGATATTAATTTCCAGGTATAATACAACCAATTCATTACTTTGCTGCTTTTAGTACCTAGACAGATGTCAGTAATATTACCTTGTGCTATCTTTTGTCATGTTGAGATTGTATGCTTAGTAAGCTAAGATAATACTGATTGGAGCGGCTCTAATGTCTTTATATTTTGATTATTACATACTGCACTCTCCAAACCTGAATTTGTTTTGCCAGTAGGTGGCTGCATGACCCCTATTCAATGATATGTTTAAACACAGTGAAACAGAGACAATATCTCTTTTTTGCCTGCTTGCTACTGAAATCCCTCCCGATACATCACAAAAATCAGCATTTTCTAGTTTAAACTTTTTACATTTGCTGGATTCTTTTTTCAGCACTACTTAGAATGACTTATGGGTTCCTGCTTTAGAACATAAGTCGAATCTGAACAGAAGTTATACATTTATTTTCTCTCATATGCATATGAAGGAAGTGTTGGTCATCTCTTCCCATTTTTTAACTCTGCATTATGCATTTGATTATATATGTAGAGAACTTTAACCAGAGAACAAGCAGTTTCTGATCAGATGTTGATTTTCACCTACAGGTAGAAGCTGTACTCCAGGGGAACGTATGGTGATTCAGTGCGTCTCTCAGTTTTCTGAAATGGCAATTGGGCATATGCCAAGTATATTGCATCTATGAGACTAGTCTGACACACGTCTCTGACATCACCTGTCTCCTGAGTGACATCTGATAATCCAGCAGTAAAATATTCATGTTTACTGTCACAGGCTTCTGTTACAGACAGAGCTTTCCGAATGCAGTGTGATTTCCACATGACTGCACAGATCATAATGTTAAACTGGGAATATAAAATGCCATTTGATCACTGGCATAATTTCTTGAAAGCTGTGTCTTTACGCTGCAGTTTGCATTGGTATACCCCTTTGCACATTTCAGGATTCTGTAGTCTGACACCTCATTATGTACTAATTATATTTGATTGTGTTGAGTTTATGAAGCAGAATCAATATGCCTGAAGAGCTGTTGAGGAGAACCAGGATATCAGGGTGCACTTCAAACCCAACAGAGAGCAGCACACCAGTTTATATACTGAAGTATTACCATGTAAAATACATTTCACCTTTAAATTGTTAGATTTAACTGCATGACAATTTGTTATACAGCTTAAGTCATGACAGTCTAGAAAAGGTTGTTGGTTGATCAATTTCCTTGTTATGAAAATAATTTATTATCAAGGCAGATATGCATCCTTTCTGTAATTAAGTACCATCTGGAAAACGAAGATAGCAGAGCACATACTTTTCTCTGGTTCCTAATGTCCTGCATGTCAACACTAATTGGATTATCTCTGCATCAGGATATAAATGAATTGTCGTACTGTGCTGGTTCGAAAACACTGCTGCCCATTTGGCGGTTTGCACTAATAGTGTTAATATACTTCAGTGGTAAAAGGAGGGGGTAGTAGTACTGAAAAATGTCATTGAGTGGCTGTGGATCACTGCTCATGAGCTGTCAATCACAAGAGATGCAGCCAGCCATGTTCATATTATGAACGTAAGCAGAATCTATCTGCAGGGCATAGATGGTTTCAGGGAGGAAGAGTCTTGCAGTTTTCTTTTTAATAAAACAGAGTAAGCCCATGTAGCTAGACCAGTACTTCACCACCAAATACAGAAAAAAAGTAATGCACGTTTACATTTTTTGCACATGGCTTAGTAAAATGCAGTCCAATATTTTCTTTAAACTGTAACCCTCTAAAAATATAAATATACAGATGCAAGCATTATATATTCTAGATTGCTGGGAGAAAAAAACAAATAAAACAAAGCATATCATTCCAGTTGTAGAATCTGCTATAACAGTGTAATTTAGAACATTAACATAAAGAAAGGTTGAAATGATAATACAAACCTAGTTTCAGAAATCCATCCATTTTCTGTGCCCGTTTCATCCATTTCTGAACACAGGGCCTGGAGCTTATCCTGTCTTTGCAGAAATGACACACTTACACATACAGTTAGGGAGAGTTTAGCACTACAGTCAACTTACCAGAATCTCTTAGTTATGTGGGAAGAAACCATAAACCATGATAAACATGGGAGAAGATGCAAAATTCACACACTATGCACCCCAGCCACTGTATCACCATGTCCCTGAAATTTTATATAAAAATGCTGTACACAGTACATATTTTTTTTTTTTTATATTTTTTTAGGAAAAAGCCAGGATGAAGCAAAATAGTAGATCTACATGTTCTAACCGAACTCTGCTACCAAATGTAACACAACAGTTTTTAAAAGCATTTTGAAGCAACCATGTCAGAAGTGTAATAATACTGTTTTCAATATAGCAGTACTAAACTTCAAAATTTAAACTGTTACAGTTTAATAGAGCATTATTAACCATCAGTGAATATCTTTACAGAAGTTCTCATCACTTTAACTTCCAACAAAAATGTATTTATTTATTTGTTTACTAGGACAGAGCCCATTTTCAGTGGAGTCCTGAGGAGAAATGTTCCAGATGCATGTCTTTGGAATGTTGGAGGAAACCCATGCAAATGCAGGGAAGACATGCAGATTCAACACAGGAGGCACCCCAGCCAAGAATCGAACTGAAGAACCTCTTGTTGTGAGGCGATGATTCTAACTGCTGCACCACTACGCCACCCAATACATGTTTAATGTTTATTAAATTTTGAAAGTGCATAAAAGGTTATTTTTTACTACTGCCCTTTCATGTGCTTTTGGATGGTTTCATGAATCAAAAGAACTCTTTGAAATGATCAAAATGACTTAAATGTTCTAAGAAAGCTGCACATATTAGCTCTTTTGATAATACAGATCACAGTGTTTATTTTGAGTACATATGTTTGATCTTGTTGTGTTTTAACTTTGCAATTTCTGCGGGAGAGAGAAAACAAAAATCTTATGAAAGCCAACCAGGTATCTTTAGATAGTCATCCTTGGACTAGAATCTGACTACTACCAGACAGACTACTATTTATAATATAAGGAAAAAATGCTGTACTTTGGGAATTAATTGCATAATTAGTACTGTTATGATACTATTGTGTAAGCAAAAGTCACACAGGTAATCTGGCTACATTGAACTAGGTTAATGCAAGTAATTCCCAACAGTCATTAGTTCTTGTTTACAGTGTGGTCCATTTCCATGTGCTATAAAAAGTAAAACAGCAAGTACAACTTAGAAAAAAAAAATAAAGTGGACATAGCTGCTTATACAAAAACTGAAAATACACCACTGCTACGAAATATGAAAAACACACACCACTCCACACCAGGAAACTGTAAGAAAAAATCTTTACTGGTGTATCCGTCACCTCGGCTTACACCTTCAAGGAATATTTTCCATACATGCAGCTCTCCATTATATACATTTGAAAAATTAGATAATTAAACTCAATTAAATATAATGGGTTCACATTGAATATGATTGCTCACAAATAGCATATAAATACAATTTTTATCCCATTTGATAAATAAATCAACACTCCCACATTTTATTTAAAGTGCCCTGCTCTAGAATATGTGAACTATATATAATAGTCCTTAGCAAGTATATTATTATTGTATGTTTTCATCATTGCTGCCTTTCCAATATAATATGTTATAAACATGTGTTATATAATATATTATAAATGCTTAACTTATTAAAACTCTCAATATCAGAAAGTGCCACTATGAACAGTGCATGTTTATACAAACTTAAACTAAACAAACATTCTACACAGAAATCATGTACATGTTATTTTTCCTACCCCCACCCTACATTTAAATTAATGTCCAGGTTTAATCCTTTTGGGCAAAGGGTACCAAAATTAATACTGCATTTGGCTTCCAACCATGTCAATTTATGTGTAAATTCATCCCCTTGACATTGACCAGGCTTGGCCAACACACAACAAAACAAGGATGTGTCAGTACCCTCATGATATCTAATAAAATGTTCTGCTACAGGACTCTGTAACCTTCCTCATCTGATGTCCTAGATGTTCCATTATTCACTTCTTTACTGCCCTCCTAGTCAGCCCTATATACCACTTAACTGTGAAACATCCACATCCTATGATGTAACTACCCCCCTGGTTTCACAGTTATATCGGTCCCTGGCCTTGTATGTTTTCCCATTTATCTGCTTTCCATCTAAATTCCTGATCTTGTTTCATACTTTACATCTCCCACAGGGAAAACTACCTTTCCTACCCTGTTCTTTATCCAATTTCCTCATGGATAATAGTTCCTGAAAGTAACTCTCTCAGGAAAAATACCCTTCAACTTCCCGTCATTAGATATTATAGGCCAAAACCTGTTTACTAACTTTTTCAGGGTTTCTGAGAAAGGTGAATACCTATTAACAAAGAACAGTCTATCTTGATCCTCTGCCTTGTTCATGTCCCTTCTTCTCCTGTCAACCTGTGCCACCTTTCTTTGCATCATAATGAGTGTCAGCCCCAATTTCCTTCTCACCTTGTTTTCCGCTATATTACAAATGTCCAAATTGTAACCTCTACTTAATAATTTGTTCCTAACCCTTGCAAACTCAGTCCCTAGGCTGCCCTTATCTGAAGTGTTGTTAGCTGTCCTCAAGTATTCACCATATGTTAGTGAGGATAACAAGTGAGGAGCATGCCTACTATTAGCACTAAGGAAATTATTAATTGCAGTAGCTTTGGAAGAAGGTTTGAACACTACTGTGTACTCTTTGCCCCAAAAAAACTCCAGATCCAAATATTGTACAACCTCTCTACTGGTATTAAATGTAAATTCCAATCCAAAATGGTTATCCTGCAAATCCTGTATGAAATTCCTCCATTTCACCCTTACAAATAAATATGAGATAATCTATGTATCTCTTAAACAATATAAGTCTGTGTTTGTAAAACTCAGAGGTATACACATAGGCCATCTCAAAATAGTTCATAAACAGGATTGCATACACGGGGGCATATGATGCCCCCATGGCCGTCCCATCCTTCTGCAGGAAATATTTGTTATCAAAACTAAAGCAGTTATGAGTGAGGGAGAATTCAAACAATCAAATCAAAAAATCAGTACTTGAACCTTCCCTCAACATAAATCTTACTGCCTCCAAACCCTATTTATTTTTGGTGTTTGTTTACAAGGATTTTAATATTCACACAGGCCCAATAGTAGTCCTGGGAGCATTTCATACCTCCTACAGTATCTGCTAACTCATTTCCATTTTTAATGTGTGACATGATTTTCTCCAAATGCCCTTTAAGTTGCCAATATAAAAACATGCCCACATTCTGTAGGTACGCTCCCCCTACCGGACACTATGGGTCTCCCTGGTGGATTCTGAATATTTTTGTGTATCTTAGGTATCACCTTAAACACAGCATCTATCGTTTTTTTATGTATAGTTTCTTAATGTCCATTGCACACAGGAAACACAATCTTTCCCCTCTTTCCAAAATTTCCAGCAGAAACTTGTGGTACTCCTTAACCGGATTGTAGGGCATTACCTCATATACTGTAGTATCCTCCAGTAAGACCATGGCCATATTGTTGTACTGTTGTTTGGTCATAACTACCCAGTTGCCCCCCTTATCTGCCTTTATGAATGTGCATCTATGGTTACTCTGTCTAAGATGTTGCAGTGCCTCCCATTGAGCTTTAAATAAATTAAACTGTTTACTGCTCCTTTTAAAGTTTTGGTATTCTATTTTGAACTGTTGACACAACACATTTTCAAAAATACAGATATTTGCAGATAATTTTGGGGGCAATTTACCATTATCCGTGTTAAAAAATGCATTGCTGTCACATGTAGAGTCCCCCCCCACCAAACTACTGTCAAAAGCTTCATCATCTTCATAGTCATAAATAGACATGTTTAACAAAGAATTTTCCCCAAACACACTATTGTCATCGTCACAAATTTTCATAATTTATTATAACATTTTCTTGGTTTAACCCGCTTTTCTTACTATCAAAAAATGCCCTTAAATGTAACTCATGGCAAAAGCTGGTTACCTCCAGAATCAAATCAGCAAGGCTAGGGACATGCGTAGGGATGAATTTTACCCCTTTGTTCAACAGTGAGATAATATCCTGGTCTAAAGTCAAATCGGACAAATTTACAAATTTACAATCTTTAAATTGTCCACATTATTACATAGTCCAATATCCAAGATGGTAGTCGCCTCTTCCACCACTACCACCTCTTCCACCACTTGACCAATGTCTTTCTTCCATACATTAATTTCTCATCCTTCTGTTTCTGTGGTTTTTATCACCATTACTGCTGCTGGAGTTCGAATTACCCTGCCATTTTCTCCCTCGGCCTCTAGAAGACTCTGAAATCCCTTTATCCTGTGTGGAATCCATGGTTTCATCATTTAGGTCTTTAAAGGAAACGCTCTTTTTACTGCTTAATGCAGTTTCCCCAGAGGACATGGACTAGTTTCGTACCTCTTGATCCTTGTCACTAAAACGCCGACCCATCTGCCTTCTCCTGGTCTCTTTCTGTTGCCATAAGAAAACCATATTATTCTTGTAATCATTTATATCACGTTGGATTTTACCATTCTTCCAAAGAGTTACCGACTTTTCCACTTTCTGCACTTTAACTTTGATGTCATTCAGTTTGGACTCCAAGACTGCTTCCGTAGTCATCTTGCGCTTGTATCCACAAAATGTCAGCCCTCAGCTTCTCCTGCTGTCTCATGTTATGTTTAATAAGCACCCCCAACCAAGCTTTGGTACAAGCTAGGGATGCTGTGTTCCATTTGCTGAGTAAATCTGCTTCATCCTTCACAAAATCAGTCAGGCAGTTTAATAATTCTGAGGCCCCGAGGTGTAATGTCCAAGGCTAAATACCTCTCTAGGAGCTTAATATCATAAAATATAGTTACCTCCTTAGTTAGCAATTGCTCCAACTTAGAGAAGTCAGTCTCATTGGTATTGATCTCTCCTGTTGTCCACAGGTTGTCTCTGGACATTTTTTCTTCTCTCTCCTTCCATATTTTTGATCAGGAAAAACGGGAACCATCAGCTGCCATCTTCCTCACCTCCTGGTAAAAGTAAATACCATGAAAACACACCACTGCTACGAAATATGAAAAAAAAAAAACACATCACTCCACACCAGGAAACTGTAAGACAAAAGCCTTACTGGTGTATCCAGTACCTCGGTGCCAAATTTAACAAAGCAGTTGGATATTAGGTTTTTGAACCTGTATGCCTTTAAATTATAATTAATGGATTCTTAATTGTTTGTGATTTTATATATAAGTGTATCATGATATCAGTGCTTTCATCTGATGAAGTCTATCTGTTAGACGAAAGCGCTCATCTGTTGTGGTTGGAAGTAAAAAGAATCGATTTTATTACCGGTGTGGTGGTTTGGACTTTATTTCTTTACTACTTGGTTTGGTATCCAGTACCTCGGCTTACGCCTTCAAGGAATATTTTCCATACATGCAGCTCTCCATTATATACATTTGATTAATTAGATAATTAAACTCAATTAAATACAATGACTTCACACTGAATATAATTGCTCACAAACAGCATATAAATACAATTTTTATCCCATTTGATAAATAAATCAACACTCCCACGTTTTAAAGTGCCCTGCTCTAGAATATGTGAACTATATATAATAGTCCTTAGCAAGTATATTATTATTGTATGTTTTCATCATTGCTGCCTTTCCAATATAATATGTCATAAACATTTGTTATATAATATATTATAAATGCTTAACTTATTAAAACTCTCAATATCAAAAAGTGCCAACGTGAACAGTACATATTTATACATACTTAAACTAAACAAACATTCTACACAAAAATCATGTACATGTTATTTTTCATACTCCTGCCCTACAGTTAAATTAATGTCCAGCTTTAATCCTCTTGGACAAAGGGTACCAAAATTAATAATAAATAATTAACACATTCTAGAGCAGGGCACTTTAAATAAAATGTGGAAGTGTTTATTTATTTAATTGATTTAATTATTCAAATGTATATAATGGAGAGCTGCATGTGTGGAAAATATTCCTTGAAGGCATAAGCTGAGGTACTGGATACACCAGTAAAGCTTTTTTCTTACAGTTTCCTGGTGTAAAAAACTGAACTCATTTTTTGTTCTTCACTTCTGCTTGAGGACTGTGAGAGTCATGCTAAACAAATAAGCAAAAATAGAATAAATTAAATGGAGTTTTTTATTTGACCAAGATAAACATTATAAAATAAACACATTTGCTCTTTCAGGTGAATGAGCCCTACTACAGAAGCTGTTAATAAATGCATACACCTAGTTACTTGTACATGAAAGGTAGCCTGAAGTAGTGCGCCACATTTTCATACTGTGTGCATTACAAGGTTACTTAGGGTTCCCTTACATGGAATCATGCCTACCAAAGAAGTGTTAATTCAGCAGGGTGTTACATTTAGGACAGGCAGACAGAGGTATCCCAGCAGGTGGAAAACGGCAATGAAATACCTAAAAGGTTGTTTTCTATGTAGACAATTACCACATATACCAGAGGCTACTATAGAAGCATTTCACCAAGATATGTGCGAGTGTTTTGTGTGTGTGTGTGTGTGTGTGTGTGTGTGTGTGTGTGTGTGTGTGTGTGTGTGTGTGTGTGAAGCATTTGATGAGTTAGCCCTCTCAATAGCTGCTGACACTGTGATGTTCCTGCTCCTTACAATCCTTGTTAACATACTGACTGTTTTGGTGTAGATGTCAGGCTTCCTTTCCAGGATTTATGGTTAAGTCAAAAGGAATAATAAGTAAATTTGGGTGTTGGCTAGCAAGCTTTTAGCGTGGTATTTATTTATTCTTTTCAAAATCTTGTTTTCAAGGTTTTCAAGAGATCTTGTCATGCTTAAGTTACTGAATCAAACAGTAGTACAATATGTGGGTTGGAGCTAGGGGGATCAAACCCAGCATTGCACGGTATAGTCAAATTACAGCACATTAACTAAGACTTGTCACATGTTATGCTTTTTGGTTTCTAATATTTCTAAGTGAATAATTTAGGGTAGTTTGTGGGCAACTTGGCGTTAACTGGTAATGACAATGAACACGAGAAAGCTACTTTAGGAATGCATTACAGGCCCTTTAATAGATGCCTGTCTACCTTTAATGCGACTGGGAATGGTTTACTGGATTCCTGCAGAGGAATAATGAGATGGGAATTGTGTAATGGAGTACTGCAGATGAATAATGAGATGGGAATTGTGTAGTGGAGTACTGCAGAGGGATCATGAGACTGAGAATGGTGTACTGGAGTACTGCAAAGGAATAATGAAAGTGGTAGTGGAGTACTGCAGGGTGAAAATGAGACGAGGCATGTTGTACTGGTGTACTACAGAGGAATAATGAGACTGGGAGTGGTATACTGGAGCACTGCAGAGGAATAATGAGACTAGAAGTGGTGTACTGGAGTAATGCAGAGGAATAATAGGTTCATAGGTTCATAGGTGTGTACTAGGCTAATGGCCTTGAAGCCTTTACAAGCTAGCCAATAGGATTACCCTGGCATCGTGCCACCTGACCTTAGTTCCCAATGATCCCCAGGGTGAATTTTCTATTTCCCATCCACTCATCAAGATTTCTCTTGAAGAGGGCCAGTGAAGTGCTCTATTTGACGTGTATGGGAAATCTATTCCATAGCATGGGCAGTCTCTGGGTTATGAACCTGTCCCTCCAGCACGTTCTGTTGATTGTGGTAATGAGATTGAGGTCTCTGGAGCATGTGGTGCAGAGGGATTGGGATTTCTTTAGATGCAGCATTTCTAACAGAGCTGGGTCAGACATGGCTTTGTAAGTCAAGCAGGGATCACCTCTACGTAGGCGATATGACAGAGAGAGAGAATAGTTGCAGTGTTTAAGGCTTGGATCCTCTTTGTGAGGTACTTTTGTGGTCTCTCCAGTTGTTGCAGGTGTCTAGTGAGGTACATGCCAAATGGGGCATTGTACTCAATGATTGGCCTAATGAGGGAAGAGTAGAAGGAGACAATGACCTCTTTCCTCCTGGATGCAAAACCCTTAGTAATGAGATGTGCCACATAGAAGGACTTTCTGACCTCGGTGGGAATGTGGTGGTCAAAAGAGAGGTTGCTGTCAACCTCTGTTCCCAAATCTCTTATAACACCTTCTGTGTTCAGTGGACTACCATCGATGTGGTAATTCATGGGAACTGGGTTTTTCCCAAAGGGGATGACGACACATTTTTTTTTGGCATTGAACTTAAGGCCATGATTCTGACACCAGTCGTTGGACTCAGTGAGGCCTTTCTGTAGGATGTCAACATCACTTGGGGAGTTAATAATAGCTCCCAACTTGCAATCGTCTGCGAACTTTGCCAGCCACAGTCCCTTCGTGTTGGCCTGGACTTCAGGGAAGTAGATACCAAACAGGAGAGGACCCAGGACCGAACCCTGTGGAACTCCACTTGTGACTGGTCAGCAGTCTGACTTGGAGTCAGCCACATTCAAACTGTGGGTTCTATCTGTGAGTTTGCAACCCACCCAGTAATATAGGGTTGATGCATAGCTTAGTGAGTTTCTCTATGATTCATGAGTGGGGAATGGTATTAAAGGCCTTGGCCAGATCAAGGTAGGCTGTATGAACCACCTTGTCTTCATCCACAGGTGATACTAGGAATAGCATACTGGAGTAGTGCAGAGGAATAATGTCTAATGATGCATTAGGAAGTTGAGTTTTCTCTGGGTCTGTCAGGAACAGTGTCCTCAGCCATGCACATCTCGGAAAAAGTGACTCCATACTTGCCCTCTCTGGAGTAGTGCAGAGGAATAACGAGACTGGGAGTGGTATACTGCAGAGGGATAATGAGACTGGGAGTGGTATACTGCAGAGGGATAACGAGACTGGGAGTGGTATACTGCAGAGGGATAATGAGACTGGGAGTGGTATACTGCAGAGGGATAACGAGACTGGGAGTGGTATACTGCAGAGGGATAATGAGACTGGGAGTGGTATACTGCAGAGGGATAATGAGACTGGGAGTGGTATACTGCAGAGGGATAACGAGACTGGGAGTGGTATACTGCAGAGGGATAACAAGACTGGGAGTGGTATACTGCAGAGGGATAATGAGACTGGGAGTGGTATACTGCAGAGGGATAATGAGACTGGGAGTGGTATACTGCAGAGGGATAACGAGACTGGGAGTGGTATACTGCAGAGGGATAATGAGACTGGGAGTGGTATACTGCAGAGGGATAATGAGACTGGGAGTGGTATACTGCAGAGGGATAACAAGACTGGGAGTGGTATACTGCAGAGGGATAACGAGACTGGGAGTGGTATACTGCAGAGGGATAACGAGACTGGGAGTGGTATACTGCAGAGGGATAACGAGACTGGGAGTGGTATACTGCAGAGGGATAACGAGACTTGGAGTGGTATACTGCAGAGGGATAACGAGACTGGGAGTGGTATACTGCAGAGGGATAACGAGACTGGGAGTGGTATACTGCAGAGGGATAATGAGACTGGGAGTGGTATACTGCAGAGGGATAACGAGACTGGGAGTGGTATACTGCAGAGGGATAATGAGACTTCAAGGGATGTGCTGGAGTACTGCAAAGGAATCATGAGACTGGAAGGGGTCTACTGGAGCACTATAGAGGAAAGCAGCAAATGTAGGAAGAAACAAAAAAATGAAATGATGTTCCAGATTTATCCAGAAGTATATGATCTTTGGATTATTGAGGAAGATGATGAGTCAATGCACCAAAATAGTACTGGTACCTTTTGTGGTGTGCTTTATCAGCCAGATTTTCTTCCCAGCACAGTAGAATTCATGAAGAAAATTTTATCTGAGGAATCCAAGAATCCACTTTAAAGTTGTGCCAGCATTATACCATATTTTTTCAAGACTTTGTTCTGGAAAATGAATTACTAATTATGAAAACAGAAAAAAATTAAGATAAATGCAAAGAGGACAGTGACAAAACTCTTGATTCCCATTTTCTACTGAATTTAATGACATACAATGACATGAATAAAATGATGTAAATGTGAAAAGCTTCCAAGGCAAACAGATAAATAAAATGGATGCATCTAAATACATTCATGAATGAACAATGAAGCACAGCTGCAAAAACAAACAAAAAAACCCCATTAAGTATGCTAAAATATACACTATAAGACATAAGCAGGTTTATCAAGGAAATGTATTACCCATCTAGTTTCTTGGATGTATTTAATACCAGCAAGCTTCCATCCATGGTCCTAGTACCATGAACTGATAAGGTTGATAAGGGCTAAACCATTTTGGTGAATAGATGTGTCTTCATGTAAGCTAATGACAACTCAGAACTTGCAGTTGGCAAACTACACTGTTATATGAATTACATTTGAGCAGAGACTTGTGTTGAACACAAAAACTAGATCTGAAAATTCACCCTTGTCTCACCTGTCTCTCCCTTATGGCTAGGGGGAGAAAGTAGTGGCAGTTCCAGTGACTAGACTCTGAATGGTCTACTGGACTGGTTACCGACTATCCTACATAAAACACTAGTTTATTATTTAGCAGAAGTACCACAAAGAATTGTGTCCTTTGAATCAGCCTTTATAAAACAGACATCTAAAATAAATGCCTCTTGGGGAAGCCTATTCTTTTCCTTGATAAATGAGAGGAAGGTGAACGTTTACAAATACAGTCCAGTAAGCACAAAGGGATAGTTTACACAAACTTAAGAGGAATATATATATATTCACTTTATAATCGCAAAATACTGAAATATCGAATTTCAGTATCTCGAGTCTATAAAGCCGAAAAATCAAAAACCCGAAACTTTAAACCGTGAAATTTCAAACCACGAACGTAACACAAACAAAACACTACACCATACAAACACAATGCACCTACCTGCCGACACTACAAAAAAACTAAGCAACACACACAAACACAACAAAATTAACACACACACAAACAATCTTGCTAAAAGCAGGGGGCAAGCCCCCCTGCACCACCCATGTGGGGGGCTGCACCCCCCCAACCCCTACTTATATATACTAACTCTGAGGTTGCACTAAACACACAAACACATAAAATGCACCACTACCCGCACTCACACACACTAAAATCCCTACCCAATACCGTTACAAAAACACCACTTAATTCTTACCCCAGCTACAAACTGCACCATACGTCACGTATGCAAACACATAATGGTGAATGCGACATTTCCGCATTCGCTATTATGTAGTTTCGTATAACTGCACTTTTGACTTTATAGTCTCGAAATACTGAAATTCGACATTTCAGTATTTCGAGATTATAAAGTGAAACCATATATATATATATATATATATATATATATATATATATATGTGTGTGTGTGTGTGTGTGTGTGTGTGTGTACACACACACATATATGCAAAAAAACAATGGTTCTACAAAGTTAGCAGATGGAGATAGCATTTCAGTAATGATAGTTACACAGGTTTACAATATTTAGCTACAAACATCTCCTTATTACATAATCAAGGAACATATATTAATAAGTGAGTACTGAGCAGAAGACTGTTTTCACAGTAGAGATAAGATTTGTGTCTTTCATAAATAATGACGACTTGTGTTCAATATGCATTCTGTTTACAATTTTCAGTTGTATGCACGTGTGCATACACTTATAATGAACATATATACTATTCTAGGTGACTAAGTTGACACAAGGTAATTGTTCTCAGGTTAGTCAGGATTTTACTGCAGTATACCAGTCTCCTATGTTCAGATGTAAGTGCATAAGAGGTGTTTTTACATTGTCTTTGTTTACAGGACCTAAATGTATTCCCATCTCATATCCAACTTTTTTAAACCACATGCTGAGTCTGGCTGTCACTTGAACTAGAATTTGCTGATTGCTCTTTTGCCACTCCCCTGCCCCCCCCAAAAAAATGCTAAAGAAAGAGAATGCTTATCTTTATAAGCCTTACCTTATCCTATTAAGGATAACCGCAATAACATTGTTCGACTTTCTTACTAAATGGGCAGACCAAAAGTAGATAACTGGGGAAATATGACCAAGTGTATCCCAAAGAAGCATGATAGAGTATAAACATTTTGCTCTGTTGAAAACTAACCGGTCAGTTATGAAGGTGTTAACCACTTTCATAGGCCTTATTATCACTTGACAGATTAACATTCTCTTGCAAAGTACTCAGCTTGATGCCTTTAGGAAGCAGCTATCTTAAAATGACATTTCATGTAATACTTACTTTCAGTTCAGAAAGACCTCCTTGACTATGCTTAGAAAATTTTCAAGGCTTTTCAGACCCATTTGGAAAGATTGGCAAGACAATAAAATAACACTTGTTTGGGTTTACTAATGTAGACTTCTTCTCCACCAAGCTGTGCCCAATTAAATTTGATTACAGGGGCTATACTGACAGAAGTTCTGACCAACAGGGTACTGTATTATATTTTTAAATAGTTCAAGCTTCTGAGTTAATTATCACTAAAACATATTTCTCATATATCTCTTATGATATCAATACAATAGACCTGCAGAGATAATTTTTCAGTCAGTAATTTTGGGTCTAATACTGCATGAACCATGATTATAGGTATAGCCAGGCATACACTTTAAAATATATGTAAGATGTGCTATACAATTTAAATTTGTTTTTACACTTGCATATTTACTGTGGCTTATTTTTATATATATTTTTAAATGCGTTTTCAGAATGTTTGGTTGACTAAATGTTACTTAGGTTTTTTTTTTGTTGTTATACTTTTAAGACATTTTTTTCATTTGCAGTCACAAAAAGAGTACGATCTCCAGAAACAACCACTGTCAGGAGTTGGGTGGCAATACTTGTAAAGGATTGGGCTACATTTGGGATTCCTGCCCACTCCACTTTGCGTGATGCTCCCAATGACAATTTCCACAGAAGTATGCCTTAGGGAAGGACAGAGAAGGGAGATGCAATGTTGTTTTTCATTTTTCTGGATTTAAACCTCATTAAAATTCATAGCACATGTATCCATTGTAACTTTCATGGTGTCCAGGCTTTCCTTTTCTAAATACTATCAGGTACCCTAATCCTTCAGCTGCTGGTAACAGCAGGCAGAAAGGACTGTGTGTGTGTGTGTGTGTGTGTGTGTGTGAGTGTGTGTGTGTGTGTCTGTGTGTGTGTGTGTATGTGTGTGTGTGTGTGTGTGTGTGTGTATGAGTGTGTATGCATGTGTGTGTATGCATGTGTGTGTATGTGTGTGTGGCAGTGTGCGTGTGTGTCTTGTGTATGCGTGTGTATGTGTGTGTATTGTGTGCGTGTGTGTGTGTGTATGTGTGCGTGTGTAGTGCGTATGCGTGTGTGCGTGTGTGTGTGTGTGTTGCGTATGTTTGTGTGTGTGTGTGTGTTAATGTGTATAATGCGTGTGTGTGTGTGCGTATGTTTGTCGCGTGTGTGTATGCGTGTGTTGTGTGTGTGTGTGTGTGTGTGTGTGTGTGCGTACATGTGTGTGTGTGTGTGTGTGTGTGTGTGTGTGTATGCGTGTGCGCGTGCAGCGCATATGCGTGTGTGTGTGTGTGTGTGTGTGTAATAGTGTGTGTGTTCTTATGGATGTATGTCATGTGTGTGTGTGTGTGTGTGTGTGTGTGTATGCTGTGTGTGTGTGTTGTGTGTGTAGTGTGTGTGTGTGTGTGTGTGAGTGTGTGTTGTGTGTGTGCGTGTGCATGTGTGTGCGCGTAATTATGTGTAGTATATGTAGTATGTGTGTGTGTGTGCAATAGTGCTGCTTGTGTGTGTGTGTGTGTGTGTGTGTGTGTGTGTGTGTGTGTGTGTGTGTGTGTGTGTGTGTGTGTGTGTAGAGCAGTGCAGGTGTCCTGAGTTGGTGAGCATGCGTGGTTTTGGTTTGTGCTGAGGTTTAAGGTAATATTCTTCATTATTAATATTCCCACAGACCTTGAAATAAGGGGACAGACTTGGGATTAGGAGGAAAATCTATTTACTGAGGGTTCCAAGTGCTAAGAATAACAGATTTGTGAAAGTCCATCTGTTAAAGAAACGCCTAGCCCAGAAGTCTTATTATGAGAAGTCCAGCGAACCACTCAATCCATTACGGGAAGGAGAGACAGTGAGAATGCAAATGTGCAGAGGTTATGATTGGATTGGAATCAAGAAGAGTATTTGCCCAGAGCCAAGATCGTACATTGTGGAATCACAAGGAGTAGAGTTTAGGTGGAATCGGAAACATTTGATGCCTGTGTTTGAGCCTATACCACAGCACATAGCCTGTGAGAAAGACTCTTTACCTCAGAGTGAGTTGTCCAGCGTTCCAATTCCTGAGGACGTTCCAGTAAATATCCCTGTTCCTGAGATGAATCCCGAAGTTCTTGACATGAATTATTCACTGAAGACTGTCCGTGTTGCTAAATCCAGTTCTGAATACTATGTTACTAGATCAGGCCATATTTCCCGACCATGTTACATATACACGGCAACTTGGACATGAACATTGTGTTTGCTTCTAATGTCTGTATATTATTGCATGTCTTGTTCTAATGTCATTTAATTGAAGACAATCTATTTAAGAGGGAGGATGTAGATCAGTGCATGTGTACAACTTTAAGAAGCTTTCTAGGGGCTTGAACAAGTGTATAAATACTGAGCATGTGCGAGCCTGACTGCCGTTTTATAGTAAACTGTTACAATATAATTCTGTATATCTGTGTAGTCTGTCAGTTAATCAGTTTGTTTATATTTTGTAAAGCTGCTATCCATCCTGATGTTTTTCTATGTAATAAAGCATATAAACGAACTACCCTGCCTGTTTGTCATCTGTACTAGAGAGGGGTGCGCGAGAGCTGACCACATAGAACTGGGTGCCCGCTAATGCTAATAATTGTAAAGGTGATACTGTGGGGGACTAGGTAACCATCAATACTAATTCTTGTATAGGTGACAGTGGGTGACTGGGCATCCACCAGTTTGCTAATACTGATACAGGTGACAGTGGGGAAAATGAACATCCCACTTTTTTGTTGCATAATTGCCTTAGGTAGAAGTGGGGTGCTGCACTCAATGGGTAGGATTAATACGTGAAATCCACACTTGTGATTTCAAAAACATGGCTTTGTTTTCTTTGAGGACTTATAAAGTGTTATTATATGTAGCAATAGCTTTTGAAAGGGTGCGATACATGGCACAGGAATAACTGGAATTTGTTAATACTGGAATACAAAGATTAACATGATGGGTCAGTATGGCATTCCTCAGTAGTAGGATGGTTATCTTAGATGTTCATGAACAGCAGTCCTAAAACTCCTTCAGTGTAACTGCTTCTCAGGATTTTTCTTGCTTCCTGATGTAATGCTGCTGGAAAGAAGCCCTTTAATTGGTCACCTATTGTGATGTAATAGTCATTTGTTGCACTGATCTTGTGACTATCCCAAATACTGATCAGCAGATACAGAAACACAAAGTGGAGGTTTGCACCTCTTCTTTATATCATTAACTCTGTGTTTACACATGATCCCAGAGAGGTTAAAGTATATGTTTACTGAATGGTGCCTGAAATGTTCATGGCATTCATGCTGGGGAGCTCTCCAGTGACATTCCAACTGTGTACTTGATTACTGTTCATAATATGGCACTGAAGTAGCACACTGCAACACTATTATCTGGGTGCCAAGGTAACCAAAATGAAACTGAGGTACAGCTGGATGCTGGCATAATCAGTGCCAAAGGGTGCAAACATAGCACATGATGTAAGGAATCCATACCTCTCAACCTCTTAGAGCAAGAAATTTGGACAAAGCCATAAATAAAAGTGGGACGAAGCCCCAAAAATAGGGAAAATGTTTAAATATTGCTCTTACAAACTTAAAAAGTTGATAAACAGGTTTTGCATTGGGGTGAATTTTCTGAAGGATATGAAGTCTGAAACTCAAATGTCTATCATTATTTTCTAACTCTGGTCTTTAACGATTTACCACTAATTTGCCAGAAAACCACAATTTTATGAAATGCAGACCAAAAATATGAGGCCAAAATCTGGACATTCTGTGAAAATCTGTACAGTTGAGAGGTATGATGAGATCTTATAAAGAAATTGCCATACATTTTATAGCATATGGATAGTATCAGCAGTTAACCTGTGCCCCTTTCTTGCCTAAGTGAATTGATAGCTGATATGGTAGGGTTAGAAGATCTATTATCAGCCTAAAATACAATATTTAGAGTGTACACAAAAAGGGACAGCACTGTAATGGTGTTCGTTCACCTTTATGAAATATTAGTGCAGGATATACCCTCAGATTATCATGCTATGAAAAAGTCCACTGAAGCACATTAAGATATTAAAAACTAATAAATGTAAACAGAAAAAAAATATATAACATGAGACATAAATGCACTCTCAAGTCTAACTAGATTTGTATTAGAGTCATACAATCCCTCTGGGAGTCTTCTATCCCCAGAACAGCACCTTTTATTTTTGCTTTCTATTCTGAGATTGTCACTACAGGTACTTGTTCCTCCTGCATTTGGTATGTTTTATTCATCCCAGAATATCTAGCATTATTTCAAAGATTAAAAAAACTTTTTTTGTTTTTTCTTCTTTCCTTCAAACAACCACTTGATGAAACTGCTAATTTGTTTTAAGAGAAAAACATTTTGGTGGACTGGAGTGTTATATGCTAGTATAGAGTTCTACACATTTCTGTAGCATTTACTGTTAAGATTTCAAAACAGTAGACTCAAATTAGTTGAAAATTGGTAATCATACCTCTCAGCTACCCCTGATTTTTACTTAAATTTTATCTCTGTCCCTCTTAATCCCACCTAACACTGGTGACATTTGGAGAAAAGCTGATGAATTACACTCAATAGGCAGTGGCAATAATTAGAGTTATAGGCTTATTTTACTTCAGCAAATGTGTATTCATTCACATTTTGTCTTATTCTGCCAAAGTCAGAAGGTAAAAGGGCTGATAATTTAAATGTTTCCCTAATCATCCATGATTATTTTTGGATTTGTCTGATTCTGTTGAGATTTGTCATTGATTGATTGATTGGTTAGTGTGATGGATACTGACTACTGCCTATGTAGAAAATTAGTTTCCAAGTGCTGTTACTTGAAAATCATCAGAGAAATATGCTGTAATTATGAGGTCACTGACCTTGCTTTTATGTTGCATTCTACTCTTGGAGAATAACATTTTTGCACAAAACCACATCTGTTTCATATCACTGTACCTTTTAAGCATGTTTGATATAATAATTTGGGTTTGAACTGGACTTCTAACTATTTTATTTTTTCTTTTGTGTTAATGATATATGTGGGAAGGTTTAAAAGACTTATCTTACTGCATTCTGTCTTATCACAGACCATTTAAGTGCTACACTGTCTCAAATCCATTTTCTATTTATTTTCTTAAATGTCATCATTTTGAAAGTACCTCAATGTGTTTGTATGAATTGCCGAGATAGTCATCTATTTTGTATAATCCATTAGAATGTTGACTATCTGAAGCATACCTCTCAGTTGTACCTCATTAGGAGGAATGTTCCTCATTTGAGGTCTTAAAAAGGTCATGTTCATCGAGTTCCATATTGAAAGGGATTCAGTGTTAGGATTTTTTGAACTGATATCAATGGCAAATATAACTGAATAATATCAATTCATCAAAATAACTTTATAACTAAAAAGCATATTTTAACCATTTTATGCACTTACCAATGGAAGTTATTAGTAAGTTGTTAGTAAGTGCTCCACATTTTGCAGATTTGTTCCACATTACGAGAGCCAGTGTTCCTCATTTTGGTAAATTATGGTCTGAAGTACAGTTTGTTTGATTTGTTCTGAATCAAATGTTTACAAACATAAGTCAGTTTGATATATCACATTTGCAGGTCATTACTAACTTGTAGCCCTTGCTTGCTATCTCAGTTATTTCCCTATATTCCATTGTAACCTATTTATGCTTATCTCTATTTGTAACTATTTGATCTTGAACTGATACCTAACTTGTTAAGGATAACTGCAATCTTGGGTCACAGACTGAAAATAGATGAAAGGTTTGTTGATAATCCTTAGAACAACTGCTAGATATGCCCTGCTGAAACTCCACACACATTTTCAGAAAATCTAATGGCAAAACAATACTTTTAATGTATCACATCTCTCTGCCTACAAGCATTAAAAATCATAACACCGGCCTTTAAAAATCACAGCAGAGGATCAGAAAGACAAGCACTTTTTGTCACAGCAGAAGGTCTTTCTGCACAAGCCCATGTCAAGTTAGTGGTAGTAAACCTTTGTATAGGTGTAGCTTATGTATTTAATGAAGTATGTACCTACAGGCAGTATCCTAAATCTAGGAAGAGCAGGGTTAATTCTGTGTCATAGTGTTATGCCTAAATCATAACAGTTGAGAGGTATGAGTGGTACTTTCTAAAGTCCTAGTGTCATTCTTCTATCAATATGTTCGGAAATAATACATTTCTATAGAAAATGCAGATTATTACTTAGGATAGTTATCCATGGTTTGATGTAGCATTGCTTCTAAGAAGTATCCCTTCTCTACCATTTTGCCTTGCTGCTATTTTAAAAAATTCATATTTTTATCTTTGTACTTTTGATGTGATATAAGTAACATAGTATGTTCCAATCATGCTGTCCTTCTGTTGTATATAATTACTTTTTATTTACTCATTTCTGATACACTAGTTGATGTCTTATTCTTATACTTTTGTAGTTACCAATTCACATTTCCTCACATAATACAACAAAATAAACATAATATGAGATAAAGGTTAAAAGCGTAAATTAGTAAACTCAAAAGCAAAACAACACTGCAGGGATTCGGTCAACTCATGGCACATGCTTTTTGTTGAAAAACAAAACTCCAAACCAGTTACAAACGTTAAATGTTTTTGTCTTTTCAGATGTGAGACTTCCGCAAAATGAGTTCAGTTACTAAACAAATACTATTTAATTATTTTGTTAAAATTACGTGACTTAAAAACTGATGCCTGATAGGCTAATAATTACAAATCTCATTCTGTTATCAAAGCACAACCTGAAACATAACAAAAACAATAATAATAAAAAATCTACCACAAAACCTAGATGGTTTTACCTTAACAGTTCATTAAAATAGAATCACTGCGTTAACATGGAAGTTGACACATTTTTAAAATTCTTACAAGTGAAAAAGCATCATTTAATAGTTCATTCAGTAGTGTTCTGTACCCAACAATCAAAAACTGCAAAGACTAAAAGTATAAAAATATGCAAAAAAAAAAAAAGAAATTAAAATTATTTAACAGGTATACTTTCATAGCTTGTTTTAGCCTGTTTGTGTAGCAATAGGACTCAGCACATCTAACCTATTACATCAGATAACAGATTTGGCAGGAGCTGTTGGGGGTTTGCTTTCCAGATTATTAGCAATATAGAAGGCAAGACATTTCATAGCATAAGCAAACATCGTCTGTTCCAGAACTACCTATTTTGCAAATACTAGGGCAGGTTTATATGTACCAGCAGCAATAATTGTTAATGATATCAGTTTGCAAGTTAAGAGTTCTTCACTAGCAAACAAAGTGATGAGTATGGTTTGTTAATTCAGTGTAATTCTACATCATGTACTTCATACCTACTGCTGTAGTTTCACCCAAGTTAGTGCATAATGAGGAGTATATCCAAGCCATGAGCACCAACCAGAGCATATGATTTATAAAAATCTCAACAGATTTGCTGGATATTTTGTGGATGATTTAAAGGTTGGAACATAATTTTAGAGTTAAATGTCTTGTGTGAAAGCCATTGCTGAAAGATATTTCTGCCAGTCTCTCAAAATGCTGCTGGATTATTAAACAAACTATAAAAAAAACTTTATATTTAAATGCTTTAACCCAAGTGATGTGTCATATTTAATTTGGCAGTCTTCTGCTTTATTTACTAGACGGTCGGTAATGTTGTTGGCATTCACTTAGGTCATTTTAATTTCAGCTTTGCTAGTCAAATAATGTCAAGAAAATAAACTGTGTTTGCTTGTCTTTCTAAACTTCAGGTCACAGTAGCAAGCTCTCTTTTTTTTGGTTTGATTACTGCATTATACAGTCTCCAGGAAATTAAAATGTTGTACATGGTGTTCTTGTTTTTCAAGGTAATTCATGCATGTGAATTAAGCTGCTTTTCTCAAATTAAACACAACTTCTTTGTAGGCCTTTAATGGTTATGCCAGTAGGATTTCTGTAAAGCCCTGACTCTATAGTGTAAGACCTCCAATTAAGTGCAAAGGCATTCAGTAAGATCCAATACTTGGCATTGTAGCTAACTAGTTAAGACAATGAACACTTAAAAAAACTGTGACCTGAAGACATGAGTTTGTGACCTACAGCTTCCAACTGTATATGGTATGCTTGGCAAGATTTAAAATCATGCACTGACCTTATCTTGCCCCTTAACCAGTACCTAGTAAGTGCCTTAACAGGTTAACAAAAATAATTAACCCATACTATTTCAGTATGGATGTAAGAAGTTCTAACCTGGTCTGATCCATCTAGTTCTTTTGAGGGGCAGCTTTTCCATGTATTTGTTTCACTATAGGAATATGACAATAATTAAAATAAATAAAACTAATTTATTACTATTGGACAGTGATCCAACAGAAATAAAGACAAACCAGTACATACACACATTGTCTCAGTTTTGTGCTGCACCTTTTAACTGTGAACTGTAATTTTTTCATCTACTCATCTAACTAGCCATTGAGACTATAATATCAAAGCAATTACTAACTTAACTTACATAGCCAGAAATGTAGATCAGATCTGGTAAATAATAGCTGCTTAAAAGATTTGGACTTCATATTCATATTGAGAGAAGCAGGAGTGACTGAATATTTAATAACAAACTAAAGAAAAAGTTTGAGCTATAATTGCTTATATATATATATATATATATATATATATATATATATATATATATATATATATATATATATATTTGTATACTGAGCCTAGGCACAAAATACTTAATAAAACAAGCTGGCAGAGTTATAAATAGTAAATATGAGAATATATACAAGTTATGCTATATGGGTGCTCTGGTCTAAAATGCCACATTTCATGAAAAAATTGTGTTATTGCAATACTCAGACACACCATCTATGACAGTCTCCCAGAAAATGGAAAATTGCTGTCCCTGTTTAATGAAAATCATACAGACTTAGAGAAATGTTGTCGGAACACCAATGATATTCTTTAGTTTTTTCCACTGGAAGCTGATAAACTGCTGATGGTAGATTGACCATAGGGAAGGGGGATGTGGAAAGAGCATCTGGTATTGTAGAATTGGCATGCCCTGGTAATGAAATAATGAATAGTTTAGCCAGTGATGTTTTATTGCAGATGAATAAAGATTCTGGCAATCAGCCAAGAACGTGCTGGTCGGACGTGATAATTCAGACTGATGTTAAGGAGGATCGGCAAACAGAACTGTCTGTTGAGGTGTGATTGATGCATCAGGAGTCTGAGCACTGTAATGTGAGGAGGCTAATGGTCTGCAAAACCAAGTACACTGATGTATTCAATTGCTGCATTTAGGAACTCCGGTCCGCTAATGATTGGCAGTTGATTTTTACGTGCCAAGTCGCCAGCCCTGACGCACAACCTTCAACGAAGGTATGCCCATTCAAGCATGTCTCCACTCAGAAGACGCTCTAGCTGAGAATCGAACCAGACAGCGTCTTGCTTTGGTAGCGTTGTCGCCTCACAGTAAGACGCTGTCCGGTTCAATTCTCAGCTAGAGCGTCTTCTGCATGGAGACATGCTTGAATGGGCGTACCTTCGTTGAAGGTTGTGCATCAGGGCTGGCGACTAGGCACGTAAAAATCAACTGCCAATCATTAGCGGACCGGAGTTCTGCTGTGGCGACCCCTAACCGGGAAAAGCTGAAAGACACAACAACAACAGTAATGAATGGGATTGCTGCCTCCCATGCAGGTTGAAAACATATAAAGCCAAAAATGAGATTATGCTGAAAAATATGTGGTCTCATTGTATTTCAGATGATCAAGGCCTCATCTCCTTGATTGTTAGAGCTTTTGGATCTTTGTGTTGAAGCTGACTAGGTTACTGGATCAGGAGGTGATGCCCATTATATGTTAAGACAGGCCTGACAGGCAGTTCATGCCATTTAATATTAGTTTCCATGACTGAGTGGCTTTAGCCAAAATTAGAAAACCAAGAGGAAACTACAAATGTGAACCATTTTAACCTTACAGAGGAAAAAGACAATCCAAATTTTATATCTAATCGTGTTATTTTGGAGTTGTATGTTTCTTGGTCGTGACGTGATCATACTGAAGGATAAAAATGGACTATGGCAAAGGAGATAGAAAGGTAACACCACTTTAAAATGTAGACTGATTCCATTCTTCCCATCCCTAATGTGTTGTATTTTATGGTGGCCAGTCCCATCATTGTTACTTTTACAGTAAACTGCAGCATGTATAAAGTAAACATTATGTTATGTGGTGTAAGGTGTATAGGGAATAGTATCAGACCAAAATGCAATTGTTACCTGAGCTGCAGTAACTGTGTAGTCTGATTGCCAGCTGTCTTTGGACCCTGAAGAGATTGCTAGGTGACTCTACCATTTCTAGTTTTGAAAGACTACACCCCTTTTGCAAGTTCTGACACAGGTAAGAGTATCCAGTATGTCTGCTTGCCTTATTCAAGCTCATATCACAGTAGCTGGATAATAAGAACTCACAAATGACAGTTCAAGTACATATACTCTGATAATGCAAGTCATAAAGTTTGACATTTTGTGAGCAAATGTGATATGAATAAAAAGCACTTTTGGGATCAAGCCTCCTACATCCACCCATGGGGGACTTCACCACCCACTCAGCCATTTATTTATTATTTTTAGTCTCAGGTCACCACGACTCAGAGGAAGAGTAATCACTGACAGACAGCGTAACAGTTATCTTGCTGTTTTCTAGACATGCACCTAACTTGGTCCACCCACAACTTAGTGTTATGGGAGCAGTTTGAATTCATTCCACTGTGAAACAAGCAACAAGTCATGAGTGCCATCTTGACTGTTTTGGAAGAGGGACTGTGACTCCATGCACTGTGGTCCAAGCAAGGTATTACAACCCTTGACAGGATGAGGCAAGGAGAAGGAAATATAAAAAAAAAGAACAAAAACACCTGTAATAGAACAAGCAGAGGACTGGGAAGTGTCAACTAACAAAAGGCCAGATGGAAAAGATATACTGGAAGACAACACTAGACAGTGAGTTAGTCAGTCAAAGGGAAGGAGGGGAAAAACAAGTATAAACCTTCTAATATAGGCATGACTTGCATGACTATCAGTCAGGAGTGTATCAAACAATTCTGAGATAGTACGATTTCTTAACTGGTTAGCTTACAGTAACAGGTCTGGGCTAACTTACTTGTTGTACCCCTCATCTGTGCAGTAGCAAACCTTACTCAAAATTCTGCCCACCACTACCCAATCAATGACATGCATGAATAACTAATGAATATTCATGAGGATCTTGACAGGAACCAGAGGTGCCAGAAGCTGTTGAAGAATGGTGGGGTGTAGGGTGATAGGGGCACTTAATGATCTAAAAAGGGCAATTTTATTTAAAACTATTTACTACCACAACATAGGTTCACATGGAGGACATTTTAAGCTTAGCCATTTTCCATTTTGGTGCTTGTATTAACATTTCCTGATTGGTCTTACCTGTCACATGGCTGATAATTGTATATTAGCCCTAGTTAGAATAAATGTGATTGCACTATAGATCATTTGAGGGGACCCATGTAATGGATGCAACATTTAGGAACTGCCTCTATCCATTAGTGGCATGAGGGACAATCCTGGAGTACATTTTCTATTACCCATCCTTAGATCCAAGATGCATTTGAATGTGGACAGGGACAGTGGTGGCTGGTGACTTCAAATCAAAGGGGGGCTGCAGGAGACAGCTGAATGGGTGGGACCAATGCGAAGGGGTTTGTCCAAGTAGAAAGAGGAGGAGCTATGCTCAAAACCACAAATACTGGAACTTTAATTAAATATGCTACCCTGGGTGCCAAACCATCATTATAAGAGTCCAATCAAGACAAAATGAAGTGTAGAAGAAAAAAAAAACATTTCAATGCATTGGCTGCATGACAGCTTACTTAATATCTAGATGGAAACAAAAAGGTTGCAAGGCATAAAAAATAAATTACTTTTTAAATACATTACTGGAATGCCAGTCAAAGTCAAGTATAAGAAAAACAAGCAGCACTCAACTCAAACCACTTCTCCTTGCACTGCAATTCTAATTCTAATTTATATTCAGCTTTATAAAAGTACCAAGTAGCCTGCTGAAAGGAGCAATCTCTGTGATACCCCCATTTGTAAAAATGTTTCTTATCCAAAAAAAGACCTGCTGCATGACAAGAACTATCTACTTGTTTCATGGGGAAAACATGATCAAAGTGAAAAATGAACAGCAAACAAGAAACAAGCTCAAGATAAATTGCTTAAAGGATTACTGCACAGGTTATGGACCATACATGATTGATTGGCATTCTGTTTAGTTTACGGGTAAAGCCTGCAAATATGACTGCAAGTCTCCAACAAAGATAATGCGCTTCTTAAAATACTGTAATCCTGTTCTTTATTACAAATACTGCCATATGCATTTCAATACCCAAGGCTTATACGTTATCTAGTTATGTAAGTATTCTCTGCATAGCAACAACAAAAAGGCTTTCAATGTTGGTAATTCTTTAACAGTATGCTTATTAAAGCTTAATTGCATCTTACAATCTCAGACAAGCTTACCTGATGGTCATGAAAGCATTGCTTCTTAAACACAGAGCAAGGGGCACTTTCTGAATAATAAGAAGCATAAATCAACAGTATAAAAATATGACAGAAAACCAGAACATACTGCAAAATCAACCAAGGACAGATGAAAAGCCACTGTAGTACTTGTGTCTACCTTGGATGCCAGGATACTCTGCACACTTACACTGCATAACTGCTCCTTGCCTTGCTTGGACACATCCAGAGTGACTACATGGGGGAGTGGGGTGCAACAAATATGTCATAATTTGAAATGTCTCTGGCTGACTGTGATGGCCCTGACACTTTTGTCATATCTCTCAACCTCAGAGCAAGAAATCTGGACAAAGCCATACATAGAAGTGGTACAAAGGCCCAAAAATAGGGACAATATTTAAATATTGCTCTTATAAACTTTCTAATAGAATAGTAGGTCTTGCATTAGTATGAATTTTTTGAAGGGTATGATATCTGAAACTCAAATGTCTGTCATTATTTTCTAACTTAAATCTTTAATGATTTGCCTCTAATTTGCCAGAAAACCACAATTTTATGAAAAATGTACCAAAAATGTAATGCAAAAATATAAAGTAGCCACACAATACAGCTGGGAACCTGTCAAAGAAAGGAGACTTTTTTTTAAATATTAATACTGTTAACCTGAGCAGCTGACAAAATAAATGAATTTACATGCATTTCTGAAATAAAAGTAATCTATAACTCTGATGATTACAGTTATTTATTAATTGTAAACCCTCAATGTTTTCTTTCAAAATTGCCATTTTGTGGAGGGATTATTAGAGGGAGTGCAACATTTTGAACCAAAGTCAGGGACACTTCAGAGGTTTGGATATGCCTAATTCTATAAAGCAATTTATTTGCACATACCTCTCAACCTGTTAATGCAGGAAATCTGGACAAGGCCAATTATACTGGGGGAACATGCAAACAGTACAAAATATTGCTCTTTTATAAACTTAGTTGATAGAATAACAGGTCTTGCTTTAGCATGCATTTTTCTGAAGATTATGAAGTCTGAAACTCAATGTCTGTCATTATTTAGTGACTTAATTCCTAAATGATTTGCCAGAAAACCACGAATTTTATGAGGAAAAAGCCAAAAATAAGAAGCAAAAATCTATTAATTCTGTGAAAATCTGGACAGTTGAGAGGTATAGTTGAACTGCTGCTATCTTTGAGTTTCACGCTCTTCCCCCTCACAAAATCATGGTCGAATGGAGCCTCCCCCATGCAGCCCTTCCAATGTTCCATTACTTGGCTATTTTGCCCATTTACCATAAACACTGTAATGTGCATACTGCTTTACTTCTACGATGATTTGGATTTCATTTGAAAGTTTTATTTTGCATTTTATAGCACAAACACTAAGACATCTGCTAAACAATGCAATGCAGTCTCACAATGAAAATAGACTTAGCATTAAAACTTCTCTGCTCTTGAAACTCATATTCATTGAAGCAGCATTGAAATCCACATTCAAAGAAAATACATTTGGCTAGTATAAAGATTAACTTTGGGCTGTTTCCAAATGATAGGCCCCTTGCACACAAGACATACATGTGTTGTGTGATACACCTTCCTGATTGTATTAAATTATAGTCCTTGTATAATACAGTACAGTTGTTAGAGGGTGTTTTAAATTTATTGTTTTGAACATTTTTTCCAGCAAACAATGTAACAAAATGCATGCACCAATAATGAAAAAACTGCCCAGTTGAGAACATTTCCATCATACAAGTCTACTCAAACGTCTACCACCAGTATCAGTAAATATGCACAATCTCTGCAGAAGTAAACATCATCTATAAAATTTCATATTAAAGAGATCTGTAACTAATGAAGAGGTTGCTGCTAGCAAACAACTTTATATTTCATTGTTTCATCTACAAATAAAGTGCCTGTATTGTTGTCAAAGAGGCCATTCTTTCTATGGCAGTATCCACCCGCTATGGGAGTAGAACCCACAGCCTTCTGCATAAAAAGCAAGTACACTACCTGTTGTGCTATTAACAATGCAAGCTGATTTAGCATAAGCAGCACTAAACTTATCTTCCCCTGCAGCTCTCAGCTCCTTGTAAAATCTACTCAACACTCAACCGTATCTCTCAACTTCGCAGCACAAGAAATCTGGAAAAAGCCAAAACTTATCTGGGGGGGGGGCAAAAGCCCCAAAACCAGGGACAAATTTTAAACATTGCTTGTATAATTTTGGAAAGTTGCTAATATAAAGTGCTGTGTTACCATCCTACATTTCACTGCCAAGACTTCAACCCAGGACCCTGTGCAAAACAGTCAGAGCAACAGACCACTATACCAAATCAGCTATTTTATGAAAGAGAGAAAGACTGAAACTTAAATGGCTACAATTTAGTGAATTCAGTTTTCACCATAGCTGTCAACCTCTTAGCACAAAACACCTGGACAAAGCCATTAATGGGGAAATACAGCTTTCAAACATATTCAGTGAATTTAGTTCTCACCATAACTCTCAACCTTAGCACAAAAAGCTGGACGAAGCCAATAATGGGGGAATACAGTCCCAAAAACAGGGACAAATGTCAAATATTCATCTTATAAACTTAGAAAATTGCTAGAATAAAAGGCTTTGTGTTACTATGTACTTTCTGAAGAATATGAAGTCTGAAATTCAAATGCCTGTCAATGTTATTAATTTAACATTTGTTAACCAGGAAAGTCTGACTTGGAACAAAAGCCAATTTTCAGCAGAGGCCCAGGGAGAGATACTGCAGACACATGTCTTTTCAACATGGGAGGACACCAGAGCAAACCCACACACAAACACAGGAAGGACATGCAGACTCCCCACAGAAGGCACCCCAGCCAAGAATCAAACCAGAGAGCCTCTAGCTGTGAGGCAACCATGCGACCAATGCACCATCAACTATCTAAGGAGTTAAAAATTCAGAAACCACAGATTTTATGATGAACAGAACAAAATATGAGGGAAAATATCTGCAAAAGTTTCACAGATGGTGGTGGGTAGGGAATTCAGGATCTTGTTACCTAAACCTAGGGTACAGGGTTCAAGCCTGTGGTGTTCTCTAATCATCACCAGCAGATATAGAAAGTAACACTGATGATAATATCTGTACACACACACACACACACACACACACACACACACACACACACACACACACACACACACACACACACACACACACACACACACACACACACACACACACACACACACACACACACACACACACACACTGTGAGTACTTCTGTGGCATCAGCAGTCTGCTGCCTTCTTCCTGAATCTGGACTGGTAAGGTCCGGATTCACTTTCTATGAGAGGAAGTTAAAGTTATTGGATTGTACCATTGTGGTTCACAGATGGGGGGGGGGTCCAGCAGTCCAGTATCACAAGCCACCACTGGACAGGGATGAGCTTTGTTTTACTTGAATGGATAATCTGTTCTGGATATATATCCATCTCTCCACAACATTCAGTTTAGATAGCTGAACTGAGTATTTCTGATGCCATTTGACTTGCTGATGTTCAGTAGGTCCATCTGTATTAGGTCAAAGGATGTCTTGTATGCCAGACATGTAACCTCTAAGCACTCTGTAGGATACTGAGTATTATGATAAATCTTTGAGGTGGTCCATGCAAGATCCATTGTTTAGAACTTGTATCATTTTAGAAGGTTTCTCTGTGGGTATTCCAATTGTTGCATGGGTCTGGACAGATACATGCCAAAGTGGGCATTATGCAAAATGATTGACCTAATGAGAACTTTGTAAAGGGGGAAAATAACATGTCTAGATCTAGTCACAATCAATTTGTTTATAAGCTGTGCAATATAGAAAGATATTCTTATGACTCTGGGCACATGTTGGTCAAAAGTTAGCTCACTGTACACACAAGTTACCAAATGCCAAACAACTGGGTCAATTCTCAGGGGGCATTGTCAATTTGGCCATTGCCTGGAGTAGATGACTTCCCAAAGGATATGATAATGTATTTCTTGGAGTTTTGTTTCAATTCATTATTCTGGCACCAGTTATTGTTTGGGACAAACCTTCCTGCATGATGGTTATGTCATTTGGGGATTCAATAACTGCTCCTAGCTTGCAGTCATCTCAAACTTAGTCGGCCAAAACCCTTTGGTATTTCCTTTTACTTCTGAGATGTATATGCCAAACCAAAAAAGTCTCAGCACTGAACCCTGAGGGACTCCATTTGTGACTGATCTCTTCTCCTATTTTGATCTCCTGCATCCTGTGAGCAAGCATACATGTGTTCTTTGATTCACCTTCCGGATTGTATTAACCTGATTGTTTTAAATTATATTCCCTGTGTAATACAGCACCACTTCTTAGAATGTGTTTTAAATTTGTAGTTTGGAACAGTCTTCTAGTAAGCAATGAAACAAAATGTATGAACCAATAATGACAAAACTACGCATTTCAGAAAATTTCAACCATAAAAGGCCACTCAAACTTCTGTCATTACAATCCACCAATATCAGTAAATATACAAAATCTCTACAGAAGTAAGTCATCTAAATAATTCCATATTAAAGGGATCTGTAACTAATGAAGAGGTTGCTGCGAGCAAACAACTTTATATTTCATTGTTTCATCTATAAAGTACCCGTTGCCCTTGAAGAATAAATTGCCTATGCTACATTAAAAAAAATGATAAGCTAGTAATTTTGCAATGGGGAATGGATGGCAAACTAATAATGGGTTCATAGTACGAGGTAACTCCTCCAAAGGAGAGCATTCATAGGACTGCAGTATCCACTCCCATTAAAGTACAACACCGTACAGTATTAGCAATCCATCTGTATACTGTGGGAGTAAAACCCACAGTCTTCTGCATCAAAAGCAAGTATACTACCTGTTGTGCTGCTACCAATGCAAACAACTTTGCATAAGTAGCACTAAACTTCTCTTCCCCTGAAGCTCTCAGCTCCTTGTAAAATCCACTTGTTGATCAACTAAATCTCTCAACTTTGCAGCACAAGAAATTTTGAAAAAGCCAAAATTTATTTGTGGGACAAAGCCCCAAAACCAGGGACACATTTTAAATATTGCTTGTATAATCTTACAAAGTTGCTAAAATAAAGTGTTTTGTGTTAACATGTGTTTCCTGAAAGATAGGAAGACTGAAACTTAAACAGCTATCATTATTTATTTCTCACTGATTTGCCAGTTAAACACAAATTTTAAGAGGAACAGACCAAAAGTATGAGCCAGATATTCTGTGAAAATCTGGACAGTGGAGAGCTATGGACTCAACTCCCTGAATCTCAAGTGGTGGCATGAGTACATAGTTCAGGTTCTTGTTTGCGCCTGAGTGGCACTAACCACTGGGTATACATAACTGGGGCATTTTACACACACACACACACACACACACACACACACACACACACACACGGACATGCACGCGCACACACACACACACACACACACACACACACACACACACACACACACACACACACACACACACCTTCTGCAAATAATAGAACAAAACACTCCTTACTGGCATGGCTGTGGCAGCACCAACGGAACAGCAGCAGCATAACTCCGGTAACACAGAGCAATAAAAGAACAAGAACAGCTAGATTAGTTAGTTTAATTTCCGCGTGAGAATCCACATTAGCATGAAAACTCCACTTCATTCATTTTTTCTGACAGGTCTTGCAGCTGTAAAAGTGGGGGGCTCACCCCCGGCTCTATGGTTCCGGCACCCATGACAGGAACCTCATTAATATTAAGTAATCATTATGGGGAAACTGAAAACAAAGTATTAATGCAAACCAGAAAAATAATAAACATGAAATATATATGTATGCTAGTTTTCTGTCACTAATCAAGTCATGCTTTTAAGTGCCAATCACTCCCTCAGCAAATTACACACTGTGGATGCAGGCAATTAAATAAAGTAGGCAAGGCATTCAAAAAAGTGCACTTGTAAAATGAAATGCAAACTTAAATCAGCAAAGCAATGCATTTATACACAATGATACATTACAAGCAGCAGAAAGAGTTACTAGGAAAGCTGAGTTAATAACAGAGTCTGAACAATGTCCGATCTACATAAGACAGAGCCCCTCACTATCACTCTTCAAGAGGAACCTTGATGAGTGGATGGGTAACAGAAAGTTCACACCGGGGATCACACCAACAGCACTACTAGATAGGGGCCAAGGGTACTAGCTGCTAGTACAAGGGTCTAGGGAACTACTAAAGGGGCGGTGAGTACCGCACAACGTGGCTGGGCTAATATATGCCTTCGGGCAGATAGCCCAGTACCAACTTATGAACCTATGAACAAACACACTACAAGGCAAAGCAATGCACGTGCAAAATGTTATGAATTTAAACACAGCAAAGCAGTTAAATTGTAAACATCAGTAAACTGAAACTGCCTGTTCCTATAGCAATATGTCTGAGGTAGAAATGAAGCACTGTCTTAAAGCTGAAAGGAAATACTTGAAATGACTGTAGTTTAACTATTATTTACTAAGTCAGCATAAGATAAAGGCAAGCAGCTCAGCTTACCTGTCATAATAGCATGCCTGTCAACCGTGCCTTATTTGACTATGTTATCATATCCTTTTTGGCTGTCATTCAGGTGGGGGACACCCACAAATGCAGTCCTGCCCAGGGGAGATGGACACTATAAGTAAATCACTCTTCTGTCAGTAATAGGAATGTACAGGTAAGGCAATACTTTTCTTCAGGACTTTAAATTTCAGTCAGGCTTCTGCTGTTACACTGCTGCAGATTATAAGTAGCTATGGAAGGGGTGACAGAAGCAGGTACTGATTACTGATTTTGTTTTTGGGTCTGGATGTACAGAGGTTTAGGGGCCTATAATTTGGTGATTTTTTTTTCAGACCATGGGGCACTTTATAACAGGGTTAAGGGGAAAGAGTTTGGCAGATATATCTTTGAGGCCAATGAATCTGTCACTCTTTTTTTTGTAAAGTGAAGGATAGGCTGCAAATGCAGTTTGTGTTTGTATGTGTGTGTGTGTGTGTGTGTGTGTGTGTGTGTGTGTGTGTGTGTGTGTGTGTGTGTGTGTGTGCATGGGGGGAGTCATCTTCACCTTTGATGGTTGTATAAACACATGTATGGAATGGTGGACATGCCTAAATGAGAGACTTGTTAAAAAATATATGGCAGCTTGTTAGTCTGTGAGCAAGAAGAAAGAAATGGAGAAAAGAATTGATAGATTGTTATTATAAAGCATGAGCAGAGGAAACAAAAATGTATACATTTTTATTTTTTTCCACTAGACTAGCAGCTTCTGGGGAGAGATGAGGTGGTATTGATACTACTAGGGGAAAATGTGGCCATGGCAATAGGGAACTTCCCCTTCTCTTTTTGATAGATGCTGTGGGATCTTTCACTTACACCTGAGGTACCCCCAACTCAAGCAGTTGGGACTTTGCTTTAATATCTCATCAGAAAGATGATGTGACACCCCACCACTGACCCAGTAATCAAGGGGCTTCAGTCCTCACCACTGGCAGTAGTGGGGGATGTACATTGGGAGGATGATGGGTACACACACAGTATTTCCAGATGCAGCTCTCTGCATCAAGTGCAGTTTCCCCTCAAGAGCACTCAGAGACCACAGTCAGTCCAGGGATGGTTTCTCCCTCTTTCTCCAGATCCCCAATAAGACTCCCCACTGGCACAGCTATAGAGATGAGATCTCAGCTGAGTGGCCAAGACAAGACCTCCAACATTCTCTCTGTTCAACCAGTGCTTCATGTCCCTGTCCAAATAGCTGACACACACACTCTTGGAGATTTGTTTTACACACACACACACACACACACACACACACACACACACACACACACACACACACACACACACACACACACACACACACACCTGGGAAAAGCTGGCACAGGTTTACTAGCTATGCCCCCTTCTGCCCAGACTATAAGGTAGTTATTACTGCCACCAGCCAGCTCCTTATCAGCTACTTTAAGACTTTAACAAATGTCCAGTCTTACTGTGTAATGTTACTATCAATACAAATGGTAGTTTGACCAAGAGTAAAGCTATTAGGAGAGTCCTACACAGTGTCACCAAATAAATATGTTAGTACTCTCAGAACTTAAATATGTCTAGACAGACTAGTCACAATGATAGGTTTAAATATATTTAATAATAAATATTAAAAGAACAAGAAAATACTCAGTATATATTTACAGTGATAGCAGAGTTTGCAGTCACAGGAAATATTTAAAACAACATTGCAGGACAGTCTCAAATAAATACAGAAAAATATCTAAGCTACACCTTGCTATATTCCTGACTATATCTAAGAGAATTGCTATAAACTAGTAGATTTACTTAATTAGAGCAGCAAGGCAAATGTGTGGTGAATGGATCTTGTAGCTGATGTCAGGTCAAAGACAGAATACAGAATGCAGTCTCTCTCTCTCTCTCAGAGACTTATTAAATTAAGATCTCAAATATTACTGCTGGGATAGCTTGCAGAATTACATCATTTCTTGTCATCCGAGTCTATCACAGGTAACCTCCCCCACTTCTGAAAGCTAGCAGTATTTATCATCTACCTGTAAATCTACCTGAAAATACATACACAGGGGCTTTTCCTCAGATCTTTGCAGATCCTGGAAGTCATAAAACAATAAAACACTTCCAAGGGAATAAAGAAAACTTCTCAGCACAGACGTTATGTCTGTTGCTGCACTGAAACTGAAAGATAACATCTTTTTTATGGCCCAGCCATAAAATAATTTAATTTCAACTATTTTTCTGAAGTTTTGCAAATTAACCTTCTGTATTCCAGTTTCCCCTGTTAAAATATATACATTTAAACAGTTACAATAATGTATGTACATTTCAGTTCTTTTCCAGTAGGGTACACTGTGGTTACATTTTTAAGCTAATTACTTTATAAACCCTTTTCAACACACACTTCTGTATCAGCAGTTTGATATACACATCGCATACATTTCTAATACAGTTGTAACACCAACATCTTACACAAATCATTTCGATATTCACCAATGACATACAGTTATTTACAAAATTCCAGATAGCTGTGCTGGCAGTATCTCCCTTTGTCACACTTCCATATAAATCATGTTCATATTCACAAATTACATATAGCTATTTACAAAATTCCAGATAGCTGGGCAGACAGTATCCCCCCTTTTTCACAGATGAAAGGATGTTTTGTTGCATAGAAAAGCTGGGCCTTAGAAAATAAAAATAAAAAGTATAGATGTAGGTAGAGTGAGACTTTCATGTAACTCTAGTGGTAACATATGAAATTCTTAGTTCTTTGAGTCTGAAACCTCTGAAGTGTAATATGTATGCTTGTAGTTGACAAATCTGTAGAGTACCTATGAGTATTATGTGAAATAAGAAAGTAACAGAAAAGAAACATAACTATATAATTTTTCAGCTAACAGTTATAAGTCCTAAAATATGCGCAAACACTAATGCAATAAATGAAAGGGGGAAAAGGGTAGGATGCTTTACTGTTAAATTAACCTGTCCTCAAAAACATACCATTACAGTGGACTCCTCAAACAAGTCTAACATTATACTTTAGATCTGGTCATTGTAATTGTGAATCATAACACGGGTAACATCACAAGCAGTAACTGACTACCCTGGAGGGGGGCAGTTATAGAATTCACTGTACCACACCCATGTTAAAAAGAGTCTTATATGTAGAATGAGGTTCTGATTTCTAATATTTAATTGAAATATGGTCAGTCATCCATATAGCTGCTTTTTCTGTGTTATGAGTGGAAACATTCCCCAAGTAAGCCAAGGATGTAGCTGTTACTTGAGCAGATTGCGATCTTGCAGGGCTATCAAATACTTTGTTGCATTTGTCATAACAGTGCAATACAGTGAGACAGCTACTTGGCTGAAGTTTACACGGTGACAGGTAGGGCTTCCTCTCAAATTATACAAAAAGCTGTTATGTTTTCCTGAAAGGTGAAGCTTTCATAGTGTAATATAGTGACTTTCTCTGAATATACAAAAGTTGTGAATGGTGCTCCTCGGCATTTTAGTAGCTTGAATAGAAAACTAGCAGTTTAATAGATTGGTTCAAAGGAATAGCTGATACTACCTCTGACACAAATTAAAGATTTTTTTTAAAGGACACACTTTCACTCATGTGGGCCATATCAGAGGGCATGCACACTAAAGCTTTTAACTCAGATATCCTTCTACCACTAATAAAAGTGAATTGCAGGATGGCTGTAAGTGAGCTTTCTACTACTTAAAAGTCCAGGCTTATGATGGTGATATTTACTGATATATTTGTGCAGGCATCAAATCACACCTCTCAGCTGTGCAGTTTTTTGCAAAATGTCCAGATTTTTGCCTCAAACATTTGCTCTGTTTCTCATAAAATTATGGTTTTCTGGCAAATCACTGACAAATCATTGAGGGTTCTTCATACTCTTGAAAAAATGCATGCTAATGTAAAAACCTGTTATTCTATCAACATCCTAAGTTTGTAAGAGCAATATTTAAAGTATCCCTGTTTTTGGGCTTTTGTTCCCCCCATTATTTATGGCTTTGTCCAGATTTTTTGCTCTGAGAGGTTAAGAGGTATGCATCAAATGCAGAATTGTCTTCCAAAATCTTTTTATCTCTGGATGAAATTCTATCTGTGTAGACTAGAACACATGCAGAGAATGTTGAAATTGGAACCTGAATAAAAAAACAGGACAGATTGTTTTAAATGATTCACTAAAAAGCCCCCAAAAACTTAGAACAGAACACATTAAGGGAGATGGCTATTTAAAAGATGCATAAATAACACACCGGTAATAGAGATGGGCTCATATTTTTTCTTGTAGTATGACTTTTGGCCTCTTTGAGAATTTTCAGCCCAATACTAGAAAGCAGATTAGTCCAAGGAATCAGAATTCTATCCTCCATGCTGAGAAATTTGAAGATTTGAGGTGTGTGAGAAGTGCTCTGCCAGGGGGCGTGGCCAAGGATGAAAACAGGATAGCAGCAGATTTCTTCAGCTCCACCAATTTCATTACACTGACAGGAATTAATTACTTAAAAAATTAATTTTTGAAGTAATTTTCTTTCTAAATATGTTTGTTTTATATAGTTCTTGAACTATATCTAAAAAAGAAAGGAAATTTTAACAATATTCCTGTCAGAAATCACATTGGAAATTTTCCTGTCAGTTTATCAGTCTGAAATGAGTTCCAGTAAGACAAATTCTCAAGACTCCAGCATCAAGAAAGAACTTCAGTCTCTGATAACTATAATCCAGCAACTTACTGCCAAGATGCATAAAATGGATACTAAAATTGATACCTTCATAGAAAAAACTACAAAACAAATAGACTTGTTACATATAGACCTGCAACAACAGAAGATCCATATGACAGGCATAGAAGAAGCTGTGAATGACATGGAAAATAGAATCCAAGAAGAGGAAATCAACATTGAGTTTCTGCTGAAACAAAATACACACTTACAAACAAAGCTGGATGACTTGGAAAATAGATCTAGGCGCAATAACATTAGGATTTTTGGACTGCCAGAAAATATTGAAGGTAACAATATTACTTCTTTTTTAACAACATGGCTCCCTAAAACTTTAGACTTACCAGAAGCATTCTCTTTTGGTATCGAAGAGCACATAGATCTATAGCTAATACTAACTCTAACAAAAACTATCCTAGATCAGTTATAGTTAGATTTTTATCATCTTTTGATAAAGAGATGGTTCTTAAATCTGCTTGGGCTAAAGCTCCTGTTAAGATTAATGAGACAACTGTGCGTTTTGACAATGACTATTCTTCCTTGGTTATAGCTAAAAGAAAAGTTTTTCTGCCACTAATAAGGGAGCTTAAAAAAGCACAGTTTAAAACATAACTTCTGTTTCCTGCCAAGTTAAAAATCTTCCTTCCTGATGGTCCTAAAATTTTTGATGACTTAGACTCTGCTTTACTGTTTATCAAAAAAAATAAGATTTTGGATAAAATAGAGGAAATGGAATGGGCTAGTCCTTCATTAAAGAGACTGGCAACTGAAACTTCGTGGAAGACTTCTGAGAAGAAGAAGAGACTAAAGAACAAATGATTTGTTCTATGTTTTTTTTTTTTCTCTCATCATTTTACTTCATTATTAATATTTTAAATATAGTTCCTGCATTTCCAGAAAGCCACAAATGTTCTGAAAAAGATTTAATCAAAGTTATTCTCTGTGTGCAAATAAATGTTTTGTTTCATAACCAGTCAAAATATCTGAGGAACTAATAACAAGCTATTATTCAATTTGTTTCTCTTTCTGAAAAGAGAACTAAGGTCAGTAATTTGATACATTTTTTTCTCTTTTTTTCTCCTTTTCTTCTTTTCTTTGTTTAAACAATGACATTCTATTTAGATTATGTAGTGGGTAAAGGGTGGGGGAGGGCAGGGAGAGAAGAGTAATGAAAATATGATAAATGGAATAATAACATATTTATTCCTTGTAAAAAGTTTATATGTTCTTCAAATGCTATTCCTAATTATACTTTCTTGATTATACTGCTTATGCTTGTTTGTAAATAATATGTCATGCTTTAACTAATAATAATTAGAACTAAATAATAGTAAATAATGTTTTATTTTAACTCTATTAATATAAACAGTAAGTAATATTCCATTGTATATACTTCTTATAGCTTTCTCTTACATTTTTTTTATTTCTGCCTTACACTCTTTTATTTTCTACTCTCTTTTTCTTTTCTTTATTCTTTCTCTCTTTTTTTCTCATATTAATATATAGAAATGCTTTTGATCATTTAGACACAGTAAATAATAAGATTTGCATAAAAATTGAGTTGGGACAAAAATATTGAGTTTTATTACCTATTAATAACTTTGGGCTTAATTTCACTTACATAGAGGCTGTAATAACCTGTAAAATACATCATGAAGGTTTTGTCATGTTTAGATGCATTTACACTGCTAAATGAATGTTTGTCACTAGTTTTTAACAAGTTTCCTGCCAAAATGTTAAGGGAGACAATCTGGGATGTGGGCTACCTCATGAACAGTGTCCATGAGCTGTTTCAAAAGCTTCAACTCTCAGAATTCTCACAGAGAAGCTGAAAGCAGTCAATCTGACCTTTGACCCAGATATCACACTGACACATCACAGATTCAGGAAGAACACTCTACCAGGAAGTAGAACTGATGCAAATGTGACTATGTGAAGGAAAATGAACTCTTTGACATTTAAATGTGAGTTATTTTATATAATTACTTAAATATCTATGTTATAGTTCATAAAATATGTCAGTTATAATGATTTTAAATGATGCAGTTTCTTGTAGTAAGTAAATGTCTTATTTTAGAAGGCATAGAAAATGAAACATTTATTCAAGTGTTTTTGAAAATCTACTTGACTGCAGCATACTAATCTGTGTTCAAAACTTATGTTCCAAACATATACATTACTATAACTCATTTAATTCATCTGATTGACAAGCATAAATAACTTTATAACTCTATTCTGGAAGAAATTGTCTTGTGATATATTTTAAAGCAGTAGTATAGACATACAAAATACAGATGTTTTTTTACAATAATGCAAGTGTTTCTGAGAATTTGCATAACTATGCAGTATGATTTATAACAATTTCTATAAATATAATATTTTATTCTATTGACAATAATGAGTATGAGTAAAATGCTCATATACAAGCAATTCAAGTTTTTTTTCTGGAAGCTGTTGACTGCATTTACATGACAGAAAATAGATGCATCTTAATATATGTAATGGCTGAACCATATTAGCCAAAGTTTTTGATTTAAATGAATGTTAGAACTTATTTTTACATACTTTGAATAAATTAATATGTAAATATGCCTTCCTTTTTTTTTCTCTTTCTTTCACTCTCTCCTCTTTCAAGTCTTTTATTTCTCTCTCTCCTCTTGGTTCCTAATATCAAGTTTATTTGAATGCTATTTGAATACAAGTGTATTATATTACATAGATGTATATAGTAGTATGAATAGTTTTTTTAAAAAAAAAAGAAGTTTATTTTAGTTTATATGATGCTGTTTTATCAAATGTGTAGTCTTGTCTTGCTAGATAATTGAATTGAAAGCTGTTAATTTAAGTTAAATATAACCAGTATTAAATTGATAAGGTGGTAGCTGAGGTACTGCTGCTTAGGGTAGGTGGTTAACTTGAGTGGTAAATACTACTCTAAGTTGGAGTTTTTAACTCCAGGCTGGGTGCAAGGTTTAATCCTTACATTATTTTCACTTGTTCATTGTTATATGTATATAGTTTTAACATCCACAATATATTTTATACACTCATTGTCACTACAAACAAAATTGAATCCTATACAAAATCCCATAAGAGATTCAATAAATACAGCTATATTTAAAGGTACACCTAAAGGAGGAGATGTAACATTACTTATGTTGTTATTTGTTATTTTGATCATAAGATTCTTAAGTTTTAAAAATGCCAAATGACATCTTTAAAAGGAATTTCTTTAAACATTAATGGATTGAATAATCCGTGTAAAAGGGCAAGCCTAATAAGATACATTAATTTACATAAGGCCAACTTAGTCTTCCTGCAAGAAACCCATCTCTTGAAAAAAAGATATTGATAAACTAGCCACAAACAAATATACAGTATTGGTTAGTTCAGAGCACACTCAGAAAAAGAGGAGTGGCTATTTTATGGAATAAAAGTATGCCCATTCCTAAAACCATTAAGTCTTATCAGGATGACAAAGGAATGTTTTGTATGGTTACAATACAAATGAATGGGAAGACTTACACTTTAATTAATGTATATTGGATACCTGGAATTGGTATTAATACAGTGAAACATCATCTTGATAAGATCATATCATTCTCTATAGGAGATATTATTTTAGCTGGTGACTTTAATTGTATACTACATGAAAGTGATACTACCACTATAGGAAAAAGAAGAATTACATCTAATGCAAAACATTTAAATGATTTTGCTAATTCTTATCATTTGAATGATATTAATAATCAGATAGATTCAAAATCATTACCATACACCTTTTTTACTAACAGATACAAAACTTATTCAAAAATAGATAGGGTCTTTATTTCTAACCAAATGGTAACAGATTTAATTAATTCCAAAATCATTTCATGTCCTATATCTGATCATAATGCAATTGTTTTTGAATTCATGATAAAAAATGCTCATAATGTTCAGATCAAAAGGATACCAGCATACTTAACTCAACTAAAAGACTATAAAGAATATATACTTTCAGAAGTACAACATTTTCTAGACATAAATAATACTCCTGAAGTTTCCATTGTCTATGTTTGGGATGCCTTAAAATCATATCTATATGGACAAAGTATAAGTTGGTATAATAATAAAAGGAAATCTTGGGATAAGGAATTGTTAGATATTCAAAGTAAATTAGACTCTTATAAACATAATAACAAAGAAAATATTATGGATAAGAAAGTCATTGAAGAAATAAACAAACTAAATGAGAAATACAAAGAAATTTTAACTCATAAAGTTAAAATAACTCTAGAGAAATACAAGTTTTTGCCTTACTCAATAAGCCCCAAATACTTACATAGACTTAAAAATAAAGCAAAAAGGTTGAATAAACAAAACCATATCAAAGAAATCTTTTATCTAAGGAAAAAGAAGAATGTTTCTAGTCTACCAGAAATACTAGATGAATTTAGAAATCACTTTCACAATATTAACAATAATAACATTAACATGGAACCTAAAGATAAAATAAAGGAGTTTATTACCACAAACATGAATAAAAAGCTTAATAAACAACAGATTAAACTATTGGACAAAAGTATTTCATATACAGAGGTTATTACACAAATAAATAAGCTTAAATCAAACAAAGCACCGGGTAATGATGGTATTATACCAGAGATATATAAAATCCTTTCTAAAAGTACATATTCATTAATACATAAGGTGTTTATTTTGGCCCAAACTGAGTTAATAACCCTGCCATCTTGGCAATATACATTTATTTCGCCAATTTTAAAACCTAATAAAGATCCAACTAGATGTACATTACTTAATGTTGATTATAAAATGTTTATGAGTATTTTTGCTGATAGATTGAAGACAATCATTCCCGGCATTATAGATATAGATCAGACAGGCTTCATTGTAAATAGAAATACTTTTGATAATATAAGAAGAACTTTAACATTAATTGATTTTGCAAATAGGAAAAAGAAAGATTTAACACTTATTAGTCTTGATATAAGTTCAGCATTTAATTCAGTAAGTTGGGACTATCTGTTTACCTTACTGAAGTGCACAAACTTCTCAGATGCATTTGAAAATCTAATTGAGCATTTATACAAAGGAACGTTGGCTTATATTAAGGTAGGAACATATGTTTCACAAAAATACCCATTCTTAAAGGTACAAAACAAGGATGTCCACTTTCTCCACTATTATTCACTTTAGTAATGGAGCCTTGGGCTAATTTGATCAGAAACAGTACTGACATAGAGGGTTTTGAAATAGATGAAAATACAACATCCAAAATTCAACTTTTGCAGATCATCTTCTAATTACATCAGCAGGATCTAATTCTTCTATGCAGTCTCTATTTGATAAAATGATGAATTTTAAAAGTATTTCTGGTTTAATATTCAATGAAGAAAAACTAAAATACTACCTATATATACACGAAAAAATATTCTCATTAGTGATTTTACTAAATATGTACCCAATTCAGGTCAGATAACTTATTTAGGTATAATACTATCTAAAGATATTAAATCTATTATATATAATAATTATAATACCTGTTTTCTTAATATACAAAATCTTTTTAATACCTGGAATAATATGTTTTTTTACTATGGAGGAGAGACTTACAATTATTAAAATGATAATATTCCCCAAGATTTTATACTTAATACAATCAATAATACTTCCACCTACAAAAATCATTATCAAGAAACTGAATACACTAATGTTAAATTTCCTATGGGTACCTAATAGACCTAGGATTGCATTAAAGAAACATACTAATAGCTGGTCTCAAGGGGGTATTTCTTTTCCAGACTTTAATTTATATACTATTTCTTCTATTGTAAAAGTTATTACTTTATTAATAGATCAGTCATATGTCGCAAAATGGAAAGATTATTGGGAGCTAATTAGTATGCACTTCATGAAAATCTCCTTAACACATAAAAATATGATTGTAAATAACTCCATGTTATGGTTACTAAAGGAATTTTGTACTTCACCTATTACACCTAAACATATGGCTTGTTACTCATTAAATATTATTATTAGTTATCGTAACTTTATATTCATGCACCCTAAATATAGGGAATGGAATTTTATTATATTCCCTATAATGTATACTCAGGGCATGCTTTTGTCATCTACTTCTGAAGGAACTCATTTAGCTATAGATAATGATCTAAAGTACTGGTATCAGTTGATATCTGATAATAAAGTTAAAAATCTAGATTTCTTAAAACAAGAATTTGATCTAAGAGAAACTTGCTGGTTAGAGGTTCAGACCTTTAGAAAACATCTCATTGATAGAATAGATCTAATGTCTATAACAGTTAAAGAATCTATTCCAACACTGATTGATTACTTGATATTAAATTTACAACATAAAGTTTCTGATAAAGGTAAACTTTCATACATACATAAAATTATCAGACAAGAAACTTTTACAGTGTAGATACATACTGGAATTATTTCACTTCTATTAATGGGGACCCACCAAATCAACAAGATAAACAATATATATTGGAATCTGCCTATAGAACTACGTCTTCCATTGTCTGGAGACTTTATACATGGAAATTTTTACATAGATCTTTTATACACCTTTGATGATGAATAAAATAAATAATAAAGATAATCTATGTAAGAGATGTAATGTAGAAATTAATGCTGACTGGGCTCATAAGTTTTATGACTGTATAAAATTGAAAGAATACTGGAAGTCAGTTAATGAATTTTGCAGGCTCTTTTACAGATAATTTCATTATTTCTAAATCTCTTATATTATTCAACACACCTGTACCTCAAAGTGTTAAAAGGTTAAGCTTCCCTTGTTATGGTCTATTCTAGCAGTGGCTAGGAAAATAATAACCAGAAATTGGATTTCAGATACACCTCCTTCGTTCAATGAATTTAAAAATGTTATGAATATAGTGTGCCATATGGAAATAAACACAATTAGGTCAAGAACAACTAGAAAAACATCTTATTATATTGTATGGGATAATTTACAAAATTTGTTAAAAAAATCCTAATTTCAATAGCATGGTATTTTAGTTTAATTAATTGATCTGATTGTAGTGGATGTCTTTGTAAATACTTTAGTTGTTTTGTTGAATGTTATAATCATATCTATTTTTAATTACTTGTATAAAATTGTTATGATATTTCTCTTGCATGTTAAAACAATAAACCTGTTTTAAAAAAGAAGTGCTCTGCCAGACTATTAAGCTAGTAGTCTTTTGCAAAGGTAATATCCAAATGGTTTGAGTATGTACTGTGTCACTAGGGAGAGACCCAACTGCCTTGAGTAAGATGAATCTAGTCGCATCATGTTTGCTGTACCGTTTTATTTTATAAGAACTGCTGACATTAGTGCAATGGAAGGGAAAGCATACATCAGATCTTGATTTCAGGCAAAGAAAGGGGTGTCTTGTTTCCAAAAGGAGAGAGAACAAGGGTAAACTCTCTTCATTCATGTGGGTAACAAAGAGTTCTGCCTTTGAGATATTCCACATCCCAGTTGAAATAATGTAGGATTCAGTAGCCAGTATAAGGAAGATGTGTGTGCTATTTAAATCTGTTTGGATACATTACTTCCTTGAAACTTAGCAGAATACAATGCTGAACTGCATGCTTCATTATCATAGGCACTTCAATGCATAGCTGAAGGGATTTGTATTTGTTTATGGCTGTGTTGATTTGTGCTGGACCTAAAAGGAAGTCATCTGGAAAGACAGTCTACGTCCTTGTAGTAGCTTTCATTTCTGTCACATTGATGTGAAGATACCATTCCTGTTGTTGTCACTGACTTTGTACTGACAGATTCTTCAACAGCGCCCCTACGAGTATAATCCAAGGACTCCACGGTAAGTTGCTGAGTTACTGGGGTAAAACTAATGGAATTATTTTAGTCAAGTTGACAGGAAACTGCTTCCAAAGGAATTTTGTCTATAATAAAGAAAAACAAACTTGAACATTGTTAGTGAATGGATGGAGAAATGATAGGATGAAGAGAAGCATAATGCAGGGCTGCATGTTTAGCTCTGTGCAGTTTGGCCTGTGTATACATCAGATTGTGCCACACTTAAGGGCTTCCCACGATCATGATAATGTGGGGCTGACATAGATAAATGTTGCAGCTTCATGCATATGCAGATGATATCCTTTTGTTGGGTAAGTCTCCTGTGGTACACAAGAATTTTCATGTTTAAGTTTGCACTTCCATCCTCTGATATCTGTTGGTTTTAACACCAGTGTTTCTATAGAGAGTATTATGTTTGAGAAATGCTTGGATTCAACTTCCAGTACTAAGAGAGATGAAGCCCTGCACAGCCCTGTGTGGTTGGGAGAGTAGCACCCCCACACCCCTGTAACTTGATTATTCTTAGTCCATGGTTGCACAGCCTAAGAGATGTATGCAGCACTTGTTTCATGTAGGGTCGGATAATCCTTAAGGCTGTGTAATGATGGAGTGAGAGTATAGTAGAGGGGACATGGGGACACACGGATGCATTCTTGCAGTCCAGGAGAGTACTGAGGAGCCTAACCCTGTTTTCTTATTGACAGGGAGCACTGGCTGGTTAAGTAACTTGCTCAGAGTCACACAGTAGGCTTATTGAGTCTGAAAGAATCAAACTCTGGACTATAACAAGCAACTCATTAACATTTCATAGCTTTAATCCTTGACACCAGTATGGTCCTCACTCAGTGTACCTTTTGCGTGGACTATGTTTGTGTCTCCAGTGATTGGTTGGCATAGCTCTCAACCTCTTAGCACAAAAACTCTGGACAAAGACAAAAATAATGGGGCCAAAATAGGGTCAAATTTTAAATATTGCTCTTAGAAATTTAGAAAGTTGCTAGAATAAAAGGTCTTGTGTTACTGTGCATTTTCTGAAGTATATAAAGTCTGAAACTCAAATGACTTTCATTATTTAGTGAATTCAGTCCTTACTGATTTGCCACAGAAATCCAGAAAAATCTAAAATTTTATGAGTAACAGACTCAAAATATGTGGCAAAAATGTGAGCATTCCGTGAAAATCTGGACATTTGAGAGGTATGTGTTGGTGCCCTGTTCAGAATTAATTTGTCTGCATTGTGCCCACCCTGTATCAGAATAGACTCCAACTCCTCACAATCCTGAACTAGAATAAGTGTATAATTAGGGAATGAATGAATAAATACACTTGCTTATATCATCATACATAACAGTGTTACAGTAAAGCAATGTATAACAAATTAATTTAAACAAAACAAGGACATAGTGAGCAAGTGTTTTCTTTACTGGACAAAAACATCCCAGACTCATTAACCTTTACAGTTTTTTCCTGAAAGGTCAAGATACATTTTCTGTGGAAGGCCTAAGAGGTTGTCTCTTCCAAAAAGCATTATTTCACAATAAGATTTCTGATGTGGTAGCAACAAGTATTTTGTTCACTTTTAGAACTGTTAACTTTGCTCCCAGATAAATTTAAACACTTTTTTTCAGTGTTATCTCCAGTTCATAAACAATATTGGCTATCCTGATTTTATTTTGTATTATGATGCAGGGAAATGACAACACCTCTCTGAAGGGAAATGCATTTTTTTCTGCTATTTTGTCATGGCTTTTCTGCATATAAAGCAAGTATATGAATATTCTACAAAATAATGTTATATCAGAATAATCTGCTTTCTTAGTAGAATATAACTACAGGTAGAAAAACTTGAACTTAAAATATATGTGGAAACAAGATAGTAGGTGCCAATTACTAAAATGCTGTTTTACTTTTGGGAGGCTGTACAAATATGTAAATGTTTACTGACATGAAAAATATGCACACAGCATATAGGGTACTTCACTTATGAAACTTTAATAGTTGTTTTATGATGTGCCATAAAATCTTGAGAAACCATGGAAAATAACAATATGCCACCAAGACTTTGCATGTGATTGTAGCTAAGAAATTGGTACATTTTGCCCAGAGATCATGTGCAGCATACAGATTCATAGGTTGTTACAAGGCATGCAGTCCAGGAGGGCATTAGGGAGCCTAGCCCAAATTCCCAATTGCCTCAAATCACTGTCTGATTGAGGTCACACACTAGGCAAATGAAGAGAGAAGAAATCAAGGCCACACACACACACACACACACACACACACACACACACACACACACACACACACACACACACCTGGATCTCCTCCTTTCAGTTGATATACAAGTTGGTCAAATTTGAAATGCAGTGTGCATTTTTATCAACTAAACTTTTAAATGACTGAAAGGGTTTAAAAATATGTGAGATTGCATAAAATTGAGGTTGAGGATATTGTGAAGTCTTGGTATTAGTGCGTTTACATAGCATTGAGGGTGTAGTAGGTACAGATGGACTTGCCCTCCCTGCAAAAATGCTCTTAAAAAGTACATGATACTCAAGTTTCAAAATACATCTGAGCTGTTTGATTATTTTGTTTTCAGGCAATTTGTGATTGACGGAAATGCTCTTGAAAGTTTCAACAATCACTTGTCCTATAACTGTATATATATATATATATATATATATATATATATATATATATATATACATACACATATATACATATACACACACACACACACACACACACACACACACACACACACACAGATATATGTGTGTGTGTGTATTTATTATAATACATTGAAAGTTCACAATATTGATGTATGAAATGTCAACATCAAAACGTCAAATAATTGACATAGATTCATAGGTTCACAGGAGATTATTAGACTAAAGGCTTAAGAGCCCTTACAAGCCTAGCCAATATTACCTGAATTTACCCAATTTAGGATCCCTAGAGGCTAGAGGATGGCCTAGGTTTTTGCATCTGCCTTGAGTATTCTGTAGACTACCCCTCTCCATAAGGGACATAGGTGCTTCCCCAGGAGTGAATTTGCAATTCTCCATCCACTGATCCAGGCTGTATTGTAAGAGGTCCATGGAAGGGCTCTGCTTAACATGAATAGGAAGCCCTTTTCCAAAGAAGGGGTAATTTCTGATGAGACAGATATGTGTCTCTCCAGCATGTTTTGCTTGATTTGCAAACCTTGTTTAGATCCGTACATTAGGTGACCCTCATGCTGTTTGTCTTGCGAATGTGCAACAACTCCATCAAGGCTGGATTTGTTAGTGTGTTGTAGGTTAGGCATAGATCACCCCTCAATAGTTGACTGGAGACAGAGTAAAGGGTTAGGGCTTTTAGTCTATTAGCATAGGACATGTTTTTAACACCCTGTATTTTCTTTGAGAGGAACCTTTGAGGTCAGTCCAGCTGTTGTAAGTGCCTAGTCAAGTACATGCCAAATAGTGCATTGTACTCTATTATTGGTCTAATGAGGGCTAAGTACAGTGGGACTATAACTTCCTTGGTTCTGGAAGCCATACTTTTACTTATAATCTGTACCACTTAGAAGGACTTCCTCACCACACATGGTGGTCAAAGCTCAGGCTACTATCTACCTGTGTACCTAGTTCTCTCACCTCTGAGCCCACTCTTAGGGGTGTGCTATTAATGTTGTAATTTGCAGGGATATTTGGCTTCCTAAAGAGTATGATTATGCAGTTTTTTGTCTTTAGTTTTAGGCCATGGCTCTTTCACCAAACATTTATCTGAGTTAGACCCTTTTGAAGGATATCTACAATGTTGGGGGATTCAGTGATTGCCACCAACTTGCAGTTGTTGGCAAACTTTGCCAGCCAGAGGCCTTCCCAATTAGTTTTGACTACAGAGAAGTATATTCTGAAAAGGAGTGGTCCCAGCACTGACCTCTGTGGCCAATGCTAGTAACTGGCCTCTTGCTGGATCTGGATTCACCAATTTTAGCAAAGTGTCCTATCCATGAACCAATTGACTATCCATCTGTTGACATAGGAAATTATGCCAAGTTTTGTGAGTTCATTTTTAATACCTGAGTGGGGAATTGTGTCAAAACTGTACAAGTACAAGCAACTGCAATGGCAGCGCTTCCATCTCAAAGCCTCCCTGAAGTATAATATAGCACCCAGAGGACTACGAGTACTTACTATGCCGAGCTATGGCCAAACATACCCCGATCTCCTTAGACGTTGGCAGATGCTAAATCTAAAGTGCAGTGCTAAATACATGCAATTGCTTTTTGATTTTTTTTGACCATTGAAATTAGAGCTGCATGGTGAGATCAATGGACTGCAGAATGAGATATATGAGGTATATTCAGCTGACGTTGTAGGTGATAAAATGGAATCATTGCATGAGAGTATATTTGACTATGAGAAGAGGTTATCTGCAATTAAGACTCACAAATTGCAGAGAGACCTCCATGATTTTCAACCTGGCAATGTATTTTCTTGGGCAAGAAAGAGGCAACAATCAGATTTGATACAATGGGAAACTATGAACGAGCTGAACAGTAGTATTGGAAGGGTAGCAACCAATGACACCTGCCAGCCTCGTCTAACTCCACCTCCATCTGGTAGAAGCAATGTGAATGTAGCTACCGATAAATCCACTAATGCAGGAGATTTGATATCTATGGCAGAAGCAACTTTAAATGCCAACTTAGTGAGACAAGATGATCCGTTGATGAGTACAAACAGTAGTTGCCAGATTGTGAGACAGAAGGAACCAGTTCAAGGATTTTCTGGCAACAATTGTGTGAATAGTTCTGGGACTTCAACCATTTCTTTACAAGGGCATTTTTTATTGAGCAATCCCCTTCCGATAAGGGGAAGATCCAGAAGTCGAGTCAAGATAGGGGGAATGTGCCATCAACACAGCATCGAGGAGCTAACCAGGACTGGAAAGAAGGTGAGACAGGTTTAGTATTCAACATATCCTCTTACATATTAACTGATCTGCAACTAACTTTACTTAATAAAGGATTGAGCTTCGTGCCTGCGCAATTAAGTAGACATACTTCATGATATGAGGATGTTTGGGAGAACTCTTACCCTGAGGACTATGTTTAAAGGGAACATGCAGGAACAGTGCATTTTTAAAAAACTGAGTACGTTTATTCCTCCTGTAAACTTAGGTATTGATTTGTTTGTCAAGGTTTGTGATAAACAATTAAGAGATATCTTTAAAGATGAAGTTAGGCCTACATTTTTTTAATATGACTATGGCTGACTACGAACCTCTACATGAACTTAAGAACTTGTCTTCTATAGAAATACAACCTGCCGACAAGGGTGGCAGTATTATCCTCTTAGACAAAGAGTTGTACTATAGTAATATGATGTGTCTTTTATGTGATGTGAATACATATGAAGTTATACCTGCTAGTGCAGTTAAAGGTATTACTGACATGGTTGATTTTTGGTCTTTGACTTGATCAAGTCGAATGATCTCTGAATCTATTTTTGAGCATTTCAAAGTAGAGCACCCAGTTATACCCATAGTGTATGGTTTGCCCAAAATCCACAAGAATTTGACCAATCCCCCATGCGTCCAATAGTGTTTAGTAGGGGCCGGGAAACCGAGTCATTGTCAGTATTTGTGGAAAAGAACTTAAACCCTGTTTTAGATCAGTGCAAAACAGTACTGAAAAACACCAAAAGTTTTCTGAGAGAGTTGAGTGAACATCTTGAATCTATTGAGACTGAGTGCGTTTTTGTGTCTCTTGAGTCATTGTTCACAGTTATCCCCAACGCATGGGGTATAGGCAACGTTAGTGAGCTGCTATTAAATAAGAACATGACTCCACAGAAAGTTAGACTTTTGTGTGCCCTACTGGAAATCATACTGAAACAGACCCTGGGATTCATGAAGATTGCACCAGGTGCAGGCATAGCATCGGCGTTCTAACACCAAATATGACCGCTGAGTGATTCAGGTACGAGCTGTTTCCATGTGCACTACCTGCATACGCTACGCCAGCACAACTCCCGAGCCTTGTATGCTAATTACCCCATGTGCAGCAGTGTAGCATGCAAATGAAGATATGTAGCAATTCAGGAAGTGGTGCAGGCATAGTGTAAGCATGCAGAAATGTAAACCGCAGAAAACGGTTTACATTTTTGCAAACATAAAATCGGAGCCATGACAGCCGACCAAACACATGTATTATATTGTTAATATATGCCAATGGCTAAATATATAGCCATTGGCATAAAAAAAAAATGTACAAAATCTAAAATTAACGTGTAATATATATATAGTCGCACTATCGCGATGTGGAAGCGCAGGGCAGCGGTGTGCAAAGGGGATCACAAGGATTATATAAAAATATATAATAAAACCGCAATGAAACACATATCATGATTTCCCCATAATTGTCAATGGCAGGCATGCTACACCATACTATGGCGCAAGGGTTGCTAAGGGGCAGTGACAGTGTTATGTGCAGTAGCTAGGAATTAGTAGGCAATGCCATGCAAATGAGAGGAGTAATAGTGAATTGCACATTCCCCGCTGGTGTAAGGATGCACCTCACAGTGTAGCATTATAACACCGAGGTGTGACCATGAGATAAAGATGACATCAGGAGAGGGGTGTGTCGCCATTGCTGTAAGCACATTGGAGCATTGCTAAACCTGTTTGCCCCTAGCTAGGCAAAGCTGCAGGATAGGGGTGTGTCGAATTGGCCATAGCTATGCTTAGCTGAGAGTACACAAGGTAACCGAGTATGCATGTGAACAGAGATGAAAATATGTGTAAACCCAGTAAACTGGTATGCGCGCACTGCAGCTGAAACAGGAAGGATATAGGAAAGAAATAAGGAAATGCTGCAGCAGTGAAATAGGAGTACAAATGAGTAATTAACACCTAGGAGCCTACAGTGGGCCATGGACAACAGCTAACAAGGCTGCAAGCAGCTACCTGCAGAACAGGAAAGGGGAGGGGCTGTACTGCAAAGAAAACAGTAAAGTGTCAAAGCAAAACAAAACCGATTTGCAGTATATCAGCTACAAAGCACATTTTGCCATGACTGGGTAGAGAAAGTACAAAACAAGAAAGACGGCATGTGGATGCATGCCTGATAATGGGAGGGGATCCAGGTCTAAAAGTGAATTAAAGGGCAACAAATTAATCAAGGCAGGCAAGTAGATCTCCACAGTAAAGGCCCCACACTTGCAGTACTCATTGCAAAACCCATAAGTAAGACACGCTGCAGCTGGAATAGCTCATACACACCCACTGACATCAGCAGCATCCATAGCACAATACCATAAAGTGTGAAAGCACCTCACACACATTTGTGTATTCCCATACACTCTGCACCAGTGGTGTATACAGACGGGTAACTTTTATTATGTACATGTTAGGGGCTGCCATAGCTTTGATCCACGAGCATGTGCTGGAGACTGAAGGTGGTGTGGAGGATGATGCACACGAACACCTCAGGCACCAGAGGAGAAGGAGAGTGTTCAGACCCAGAGTAACCTACCAGGGCTACATGATCTGGAGATAGTAGAGCATTACAGGGTGGACAGGGACATCCTATAGCAACTTGTGGAGCTGTGCCGGCCATGCCTCAGAGCCAGAACAAAGAGGGGAACTCATTCCAGTGGATACGAAGGTATGTGTAAGCCTGAGAATAGTAGCTACAGGTACCTTTCAAAGACCAACTGGGGATATCATGGGAATCTCACAGGCATCAGCATCCAGGGTACTACACCATTTCCTGGATGCCATGTTACTACATGCCAATGAGCACATATACTTCCCCCAAACACAGGAGGAGTTGACCAGGAATATGCGTCTCTTCCACCATGTGGCAGAATACCCGGAGGTACTGGGTGCAATAGACTGCACGCACATACACATCAAGTCACCACCTGGTGAGCAGGGTAGGCACTACATAAACCACAAGGGATACCCCTCCATCAACTGCCAGGTCATGTGCAATGCCCAGGGCATTATTATGGATGTGTGTGCTGGCAGCCCTGGAAGCTATCTTGACTCCCACATCTGGCATGCCTCACAGCTGTAACAGTTATTTGCCAGGGGGGACATCCCAAATGGCCACCTGGTGGGGGATGCTGGCTATGCACTGGAACTGTGGATGATGACTCCCATCAGAAATGCACACACACCCATGCAGGAACGCCATAATGAGGCACATGCACAAACCAGAATCATCATAGAGCGTGTGTTTGGGATGCTGAAATCATGGTTCCGTTGCTTGGACATATCCAGTGGAGCCTTGCAGTACTCTCCAGGCACATGTGCCCACATCTTCATAGTGTGTGCCATGCTACACAATATGGTCCTGCAGAAACCGCTGCAGCAGGGACAAAATGGTGAAGGCCCTCACAGCCCACCCTCATTGCCAAGGGCCCCACAGGCACAGAGGTACTCAGACCACGAACACCCTGAGCCAGCCCTAGTAGGCAGACAGAGGCATGCCCAGTATGCCCATGCCTTGGCAAATAGGGAACGTATAGCACACACACTGACAGTGTAGGCACCTAGGGACTGGCACCTTTCTCCACCTGTACACACAGTAAAAATGGATGGCACACACACACACAAGACTCCCTGTAAATTCTCATGTATAGGCAGTCTACTGTGTGCATCCAACATAGGCAGCCCTCAACTATTGCACACACAACTGCCATTGGCACAAAGTAAGTCAACACCTGAACAGTAAATTAAGATATCAGCATATGCAGATACTGTACGTATAGATTCATAGGTAGGTACCTGGACAACTTCCAGAGGTCATTCATAAGCCCAGCCAAAATGTATCAGCTTTTGCCACCCCATTGATTCATTAACTGTCCCTCTGTGGAGCAGAGCCAATGGCGGGATCCCTGGGGTGCATCTACTGTTCCCCATCTGCTCTTCAAGGTTTCTCTTGCAGAGTGTTAGTGAGGGGCTCTGTATAATGTAGTTAGGGATGTTGTTCCAAAGTATGGGGAGTGTCTGTGACAGGAAGCTGTCCCTCCAGCATCTTCCAGTTATTGTTGTGGCAAGGTTCAGCTCACTACAGTGTGTGGCTCACTGTGACATGGATTCCCATAGGTGGAGCATATCCATCAAGCCTGAGTTCAACATGGCTGTGTTGGCCAGTGGAGATCATCTCTGGGAAAACAAGATGCCACTGAGTAAAGCAGGAGTTTATTCAGTCTGGCTGCAAAGGCCATATGTTGGAGGCCAGTATTCCCCTTGGCGAGGTACATTTGTGGACCTCTCAGCTGTTGGAAGTGTCTTTTGAGGTACATCCCACATGGGTTATTATACCCTATGATGGGAATGATGAGTGATGAGTAAAGGGGCACTATAACCCCAGTATGTCTAGATGGGAATCCTTTAGTAATCAGATGGCCTACATAGAAGGATGTCCTAACTACTGTGGATATATGATTGTCAAAGGGGAGATCACTATCTACCTTGGTCCCCAGATATCCCATTACCTCATCTGTATTAAAGTGGCTGCCACTTATGTGTTAATATGTGGGTGCCAATGGAATGACCATGCAGTTACTGGCACTTGGCTGGAGGCCGTGATGTTGACACTCTGTGACGTTCTCTGTGAGGCCCCTTGAGGGATGTCTGTGTCAGCTGGACTATCAACGATGGCTCCCAGTTTGCAGTCATTGCCAAACATGGTCTGCCATAGTCCACCTGTGTTTGCCTGTATCTTTGAGACATATATGCCAAACAGTAGGGCTCCCAGGACTGAGTCCTGTGGGACACCAGTTGTGACTGGTCAAGAGTTGGAAATGGAGACCGCTAGTCATACCATGTGGGTTCTGTGTGTAAGCCCATTGGCAACTCAACCTGTGATGTATGGGTGTATGTACAGGCTGGTGTGTTTATCAATAATACCTGAGTGGGGCATTGTGTCAAAAGCCTTGGTGAGGTCCAGGTAGTATGTGTGAACCACCTCCCCCATCATCTAATGTCTTGGTGACTGTATGTAAGACGTCAAACAGGTTCAGTAGGCATGAACTGCACCGAACCAAGCTGACCTGGGTTGGGTTATGTGTTCCAAGGTTACCAATGTCTTTGTTAATGAGTGCCATGAGGATGCAAACCATACCATTGCAGACCAGGCTAGTCAGGCTTATTGGGTGGTAGCTACCATGGTCAGTTGTGATTCCACCTTGATGGAGTGGAATAACCGTTGCCACTCACCATTGTATGGGCATGTAGCCTGTGGAGAGGCTGAGGTAGGAAAGCTTAATTACGTGGGGGGGGGTCAGGTTGTCTTGTACAGTTTGCAAGATGTAGTCTGGGACATCATCAGCCTCCATTGATGCTGTGTTCTGCTGTTAGAGAGGGCCATTTCCACCTGTGTGTCTCTGATGTGTGGGTTACTGTACCTTTTGGGTAGTGTTGTGGGCTCTTTAGGAGGTGAAGTATGCACTGAATGTATCTGCAAGGATGTTGGCGATATCAGTAGGGTCACCATATTTTGTGATATATTTCACTGCCACAGTGCAAATCTGTGTGTCACCACGTAGATCCTTGACATAGCCAAAGAAGGCTTTGTCGTTATCTTTTGAATCCTTGCGTATTCTCCTGCTGATGTTAGCCTTGGATGATGTCATGAGGGACCTACGTATCATACTAATAGTGGTCATGGATGTCTGCCCTTCGTGGGATTTGGTGTTTGTCTGGAACACTGTCCTACTTCTGTAGTATAGCCTGTTTATTGCAGAGGTCCACCAGACCGGTGTCCTTGTCTAGGAGGAGTGAGTCTTGGTTTACCAGTGATGGCACGATCCATGCATCCGTAGGTGCATATAGACTGCATTTGTAAATCTGTATCTTGAGCAGTGTTTCCCCTTAGCATGGGGGCTGTGAAAGCCCCCACCCCTGTCACTAGCAGTGTAAATGTAGCTGTAGGAAAGGTATACACTGTGGTATCTATGGGTGGGGGAGATGCTTGGGTGTGGAAACAGGGAATCGTTCATGGTCAGATCTAACCAGTGACCAGTTAACCTCCGCTGTGGTGCACCTGTTGCCCATGTTGGTGATGACCACTTCTAGTAGTTTTCACCCCACATTAGGGAGGTTACCACCTGATACAGGGCATATGAGGTGATAAATTCCAGGATGTGCTGGGCCTGGAAGTGAGTACCGGAGTAAGTTTCCTAGTTAATGGTTTGGTAGTTGACATCAACCAATGCCAGGGTATGCGTTAGGACTGTCATGTTCTCCACTGTCTCCAGGTAGGTGGAGTGGTGGTCCTGGGTCATGGAGGGTGATCCGTAGCAGACCACAGTTTACATTGCAGTTGTGGCTGATGTTAGCTGCACATGGATGATCTCAGAGGTATCATGCTGCCCCACTAACCTGGAGGTGTAAGTATTCCTGATGAACATGGATACAGCCCCTCCATGTCTATGTCAGTCCATGTTCTGTGGCTGAAATGTGTGGTATGGGTTGTAGTCTGGAAGTGCTGGTGTGCTCTCAGGAGCCTTAAGACAGATCTCAGTTACTGCACAGATGTTGATGTTGTCCATCCTGAGGAGTGCTGTGAGTGCATGCATGTTGTGATCACAACCCCTGATGTTGAGTAGCATGACCCTCATTGAATCTGTTATTGTGCTGTTTACGGAGCTGGTATTCACCTTCAAGACTCTCCTAAATAAGGCACCATGGTGATGCCAATAGCCTTGGCCAGTATTCCAAAGTCTAAGGCTGACACATAGGCTGGTATGGTATCGTTGCATGCATGTTCCCCATCTGTGCTTGCTTTTCATCCGTCCTGTAGGTAACCTACTGGTAAGCAATAGAAAGCCTTAAACTTATACAAGTCTTTTAGCTTCCAAGATAGGCTTTTGGAGTGACTAAGTATCAGTGTTCTGTATGTTCTTGCTGTACTTAACTGTTTCCTGACTACATGGTGATTTCTCACTGTATATTGTGATCTGAAGGTCTGTTTATTCACATATCATGGCTGTGATGGCCTGCACCTTAGAGGTTTACAGATAGCCTACTGCCTATCTGCCCAAGGGCAATTAGAAGCATAGCTACAGTGTGTTGGCTTTCCCCGCACCATTGATGACGTAATTGAGCTTCTGTCAAGCATAGCCAATGAAGCAAATCCAGGCAGAGTTGCTGGAAGCTGTTGAAGACTGGGGCTGTGGAGCATGATAGGGGCACTTAGTGATCTAAAGAGGGCATGTTAATGTGACAGTTGAACACCATTCAATTCCCCCAACAGGTCTCACAGCTATCAAACTGAACAGGCTCCCCCACCACCTGGCTGTATGGTTCTTGGACACATGATCCCAAGGGTGTATATTCTGTTACCCATTCACACAACAAGGTTTTCCTTGAAGTGTGTCAGTGAGGGGCTTTGCCAAATGTAGTTAGGAATGTAATGTATTGTCTCACAGTACATTTGTTATATGTTGTTATTTCAAGAGTACGTGAAGCTCAGTGAGTTTGGGGGCCTCCGCCCTCTACTTAGCCTAGCTTACACATAGAAATCATCTAAATAGGAAATAGGCGGAAGCAACGTTAATGTCAACAGTGTAATTGGTTACAGCATCCGCATAGTATCTGTGCATTCGAGGTTCTAATCCCGATAAAGGCAGGGATATTTATCATGTTCAAAAGTATACCTTAACCACAGCTTGCATATATAGGTAATAATTGTCTGTATAATAAACATTCGAAACACCTATATAAACCCATGTGTGCTGGAAAGTACAGTCAACAGAGAATGTAATGTTATGTCAGCAAATAGTGAGATGTTACTTCACTGACATGTATATATCTTGAGTAGTTAGCGGATGTGGCCATGTTTGCTCGCACAGGTTATACGTTACGAGCATTTCAAAGTAGAGCACCCAGTTATACCCATAGTGTATGGTTTGCCCAAAATCCACAAGAATTTGACCAATCCCCCATGCGTCCAATAGTGTTTAGTAGGGGCCGGGCAACCGAGTCATTGTCAGTATTTGTGGAAAAGAACTTAAACCCTGTTTTAGATCAGTGCAAAACAGTACTGAAAAACACCAAAAGTTTTCTGAGAGAGTTGAGTGAACATCTTGAATCTATTGAGACTGAGTGCTTTTTTGTGTCTCTTGAGTCATTGTTCACAGTTATCCCCAACGCATGGGGTATAGGCAACGATAGCTGCTATTAAATAAGAACATGACTCCACAGAAAGTTAGACTTTTGTGTGCCCTACTGGAAATCATACTGAAACAGACCCTGGGATTCATGAAGATTGCACCAGGTGCAGGCATAGCATCGGCGTTCTAACACCAAATATGACCGCTGAGTGATTCAGGTACGAGCTGTTTCCACGTGCACTACCTGCATACGCTACGCCAGCACAACTCCCGAGCCTTGTATGCTAATTACCCCATGTGCAGCAGTGTAGCATGCAAATGAAGATATGTAGCAATTCAGGAAGTGGTGCAGGCATAGTGTAAGCATGCAGAAATGTAAACCGCAGAAAACGGTTTACATTTTTGCAAACATAAAATCGAGCCATGACAGCCGCACCAAACACATGTATTATATTAATATATGCCAATGGCTAAATATATAGCCATTGGCATAAAAATGTACAAAATCTAAAATTAATGTAATATATATATAGTCGACTATCGCGTGGAAGCAGGGCAGCGTGTGCAAAGGGGATCACAAGGATTATATAAAAATATATAATAAAACCGCAATGAAACACATATCATGATTTCCCATAATTGTCAATGGCAGGCATGCTACACCATACTATGGGCAAGGGTTGCTAAGGGGCAGTGACAGTGTTACGTGCAGTAGCTAGGAATTAGTAGGCAATGCCATGCAAATGAGAGGAGTAATAGTGAATTGCACATTCCCGGCTGGTGTAAGGATGCACCTCACAGTGTAGCATTATAACACCGAGGTGTGACCATGAGATAAAGATGACATCAGGAGAGGGGTGTGTCGCCATTGCTGTAAGCACATTGGAGCATTGCTAAACCTGTTTGCCCCTAGCTAGGCAAAGCTGCAGGATAGGGGTGTGTCGAATTGGCCATAGCTATGCTTAGCTGAGAGTACACAAGGTAACCGAGTATGCATGTGAACAGAGATGAAAATGCATGTAAACCCGGTAAACAGATATGCGCGCACTGCAGCTGAAACAGGAAGGATATAGGAAAGAAATAAGGAAATGCTGCAGCAGTGAAATAGGAGTACAAATGAGTAATTAACACCTAGGAGCCTACAGTGGGCCATGGACAACAGCTAACAAGGCTGCAAGCAGCTACCTGCAGAACAGGAAAGGGGAGGGGCTGTACTGCAAAGAAAACAGTAAAGTGTCAAAGCAAAACAAAACCGATTTGCAGTATATCAGCTACAAAGCACATTTTGCCATGACTGGGTAGAGAAAGTACAAAACAAGAAAGACGGCATGTGGATACATGCCTGATAATGGGAGGGGATCCAGGTCTAAAAGTGAATTAAAGGGCAACAAATTAATCAAGGCAGGCAAGTAGATCTCCACAGTAAAGGCCCCACACTTGCAGTACTCATTGCAAAACCCATAATTAAGACACGCTGCAGCTGGAATAGCTCATACACACCCACTGACATCAGCAGCATCCATAGCACAATACTATAAACTGTGAAAGCACCTCACACATTTGTGTATTCCCATACACTCTGCATCAGTGGTGTATACAGACGGGGAACTTTTATTATGTACATGTTAGGGGCTGCCATAGCTTTGATCCACGAGCATGTGCTGGAGACTGAAGGTGGTGTGGAGGATGATGCACACGGACACCTCAGACACCAGAGGAGAAGGAGAGTGTTCAGACCCAGAGTAACCTACCAGGGGCTACATGATCTGGAGATAGTAGAGCATTACAGGGTGGACAGGGACATCCTATAGCAACTTGTGGAGCTGTGCGGCCGCCCAGAGCCAGAACAAAGAGGGGAACTCATTCCAGTGGATACGAAGGTATGTGTAAGCCTGAGAATAGTAGCTACAGGTACCTTTCAAAGACCAACTGGGGATATCATGGGAATCTCACAGGCATCAGCATCCAGGGTACTACACCAGTTCCTGGATGCCATGTTACTACATGCCAATGAGCACATATACTTCCCCCGAACACAGGAGGAGTTGACCAGGAATATGCGTCTCTTCCACCATGTGGCAGAATACCCGGAGGTACTGGGTGCAATAGACTGCACATACACATCAAGTCACTACCTGGTGAGCAGGGTAGGCACTACATAAACCACAAGGGATACCCCTCCATCAACTGCCAGGTCATGTGCAATGCCCAGGGCATTATTATGGATGTGTGTGCTGGCAGTCCTCAAAGCTATCATGACTCCCACATCTGGCATGCCTCACAGCTGTAACAGTTATTTGCCAGGGGGGACATCCCAAATGGCCACCTGGTGGGGGATGCTGGCTATGCACTGGAACTGTGGATGATGACTCCCATCAGAAATGCACACACACCCATGCAGAAACGCCATAATGAGGCACAAGCACAAACCAGAATCATCATAGAGCGTGTTTGGGATGCTGAAATCATGGTTCCGTTGCTTGGACATATCCGGTGGAGCCTTGCAGTACTCTCCAGGCACATGTGCCCACATCTTCATAGTGTGTGCCATGCTACACAATATGGTCCTGCAGAAACCGCTGCAGCAGGGACAAAATGGTGAAGGCCCTCACAGCCCACCCCCATTGCCAAGGGCCCCACAGGCACAGAGGTACTCAGACCACGAACACCCTGAGCCAGCCCTAGTAGGCAGACAGAGGCATGCCCAGTATGCCCATGCCTTGGCAAAGAGGGAACGTATAGCACACACACTGACAGTGTAGGCACCTAGGGACTGGCACCTTTCTCCACCTGTACACACAGTAAAAATGGATGGCACACACACACACAAGACTCCCTGTAAATTGTCATGTATAGGCAGTCTACTGTGTGCATCCAACATAGGCAGCCCTCAACTATTGCACACACAACTGCCATTGGCACAAAGTAAGTCAACACCTGAACAGTAAATTAAGATATCAGCATATGCAGATACTGTATGTATAGATTCATAGGTAGGTACCTGGCCAACTGCCAGAGGTCATTCATAAGCCCAGCCAAAATGTATCAGCTTTTGCCACCCCATTGATTCATTAACTGTCCCTCTGTGGAGCAGAGCCAATGGCGGGATCCCTGGGGTGCATCTACTGTTCCCCATCTGCTCTTCAAGGTTTCTCTTGCAGAGTGTTAGTGAGGGGCTCTGTATAATGTAGTTAGGGATGTTGTTCCAAAGTATGGGGAGTGTCGGTGACAGGAAGCTGTCCCTCCAGCATCTTCCAGTTATTGTTGTGGCAAGGTTCAGCTCACTACAGTGTGTGGCTCACTGTGACATGGATTCCCATAGGTGGAGCATATCCATCAAGCCTGAGTTCGACATGGCTGTATTGGCCAGTGGAGATCATCTCTGGGAAAACAAGATGCCACTGAGTAAAGCAGGAGTTTATTCAGTCTGGCTGCAAAGGCCATATGTTGGAGGCCAGTATTCCCCTTGGCGAGGTACATTTGTGGACCTCTCAGCTGTTGGAAGTGTCTTTTGAGGTACATCCCACATGGGTTATTATACCCTATGATGGGAATGATGAGTGATGAGTAAAGGGGCACTATAACCCCAGTATGTCTAGATGGAAATCCTTTAGTAATCAGATGGCCTACATAAAAGGATGTCCTAACTACTGTGGATATATGATTGTCAAAGGGGAGATCACTATCTACCTTGGTCCCCAGATATCCCATTACCTCATCTGTATTAAAGTGGCTGCCACTTATGTGTTAATATGTGGGTGCCAATGGAATGACCATGCAGTTACTGGCACTTGGCTGGAGGCCGTGATGTTGACACTCTGTGACGTTCTCTGTGAGGCCCCTTGAGGGATGTCTGTGTCAACTGGACTATCAACGATGGCTCCCAGTTTGCAGTCATTGCCAAACATGGTCTGCCATAGTCCACCTGTGTTTGCCTGTATCTTTGAGACATATATGCCAAACAGTAGGGCTCCCAGGACTGAGTCCTGTGGGACACCAGTTGTGACTGGTCAAGAGTTGGAAATGGAGACCGCTAGTCATACCATGTGGGTTCTGTGTGTAAGCCCATTGGCAACTCAACCTGTGATGTATGGGTGTATGTACAGGCTGGTGTGTTTATCAATAATACCTGAGTGGGGCATTGTGTCAAAAGCCTTGGTGAGGTCCAGGTAGTATGTGTGAACCACCTCCCCCATCATCTAATGTCTTGGTGACTGTATGTAAGACGTCAAACAGGTTCAGTAGGCATGAACTGCACCCAACCAAGCTGACCTGGGTTGGGTTATGTGTTCCAAGGTTACCAATGTCTTTGTTAATGAGTGCCATGAGGATGAAAACCATACCATTGCAGACCAGGCTAGTCAGGCTTATTGGGTGGTAGCTACCATGGTCAGTTGTGATTCCACCTTGATGGAGTGGAATAACCGTTGCCACTCACCATTGTATGGGCATGTAGCCTGTGGAGAGGCTGAGGTAGGAAAGCTTAATTACGTGGGGTCAGGTTGTCTTGTACAGTTTGCAAGATGTAGTCTGGGACATCATCAGCCTCCATTGATGCTGTGTTCTGCTGTTAGAGAGGGCCATTTCCACCTGTGTGTCTCTGATGTGTGGGTTACTGTACCTTTTGGGTAGTGTTGTGGGCTCTTTAGGAGGTGAAGTATGCACTGAATGTATCTGCAAGGATGTTGGCGATATCAGTAGGGTCACCATATTTTGTGATATATTTCACTGCCACAGTGCAAATCTGTGTGTCACCACGTAGATCCTTGACATAGCCAAAGAAGGCTTTGTCGTTATCTTTTGAATCCTTGCGTATTCTCCTGCTGATGTTAGCCTTGGATGATGTCATGAGGGACCTACGTATCATACTAATAGTGGTCATGGATGTCTGCCCTTCATGGGATTTGGTGTTTGTCTGGAACACTGTCCTACTTCTGTAGTATAGCCTGTTTATTGCAGAGGTCCACCAGACCGGTGTCCTTGTCTAGGAGGAGTGAGTCTTGGTTTACCAGTGATGGCACGATACATGCATCCGTAGGTGCATATAGACTGCATTTGTAAATCTGTATCTTGAGCAGTGTTTCCCCTTAGCATGGGGGCTGTGAAAGCCCCCACCCCTGTCACTAGCAGTGTAAATGTAGCTGTAGGAAAGGTATACACTGTGGTATCTATGGGTGGGGGAGATGCTTGGGTGTGGAAACAGGGAATCGTTCATGGTCAGATCTAACCAGTGACCAGTTAACCTCCGCTGTGGTGCACCTGTTGCCCATGTTGGTGATGACCACTTCTAGTAGTTTTCACCCCACATTAGGGAGGTTACCACCTGATACAGGGCATATGAGGTGATAAATTCCAGGATGTGCTGGGCCTGGAAGTGAGTACCGGAGTAAGTTTCCTAGTTAATGGTTTGGTAGTTGACATCAACCAATGCCAGGGTATGCGTTAGGACTGTCATGTTCTCCACTGTCTCCAGGTAGGTGGATTGGTGGTCCTGGGTCATGGAGGCTGATCCGTAGCAGACCACAGTTTACATTGCAGTTGTGGCTGATGTTAGCTGCACATGGATGATCTCAGAGGTATCATGCTGCCCCACTAACCTGGAGGTGTAAGTATTCCTGATGAACATGGATACAGCCCCTCCATGTCTATGTCAGTCCATGTTCTGTGGCTGAAATGTGTGGTATGGGTTGTAGTCTGGAAGTGCTGGTGTGCTCTCAGGAGCCTTAAGACAGATCTCAGTTACTGCACAGATGTTGATGTTGTCCATCCTGAGGAGTGCTGTGAGTGCATGCATGTTGTGATCACAACCCCTGGTGTTGAGTAGCATGACCCTCATTGAATCTGTTATTGTGCTGTTTACGGAGCTGGTATTCACCTTCAAGACTCTCCAAAATAAGGCACCATGGTGATGCCAATAGCCTTGGCCAGTATTCCAAAGTCTAAGGCTGACACATAGGCTGGTATGGTATAGTTGCATGCATGTTCCCCATCTGTGCTTGCTTTTCATCCATCCTGTAGGTAACCTACTGGTAAGCAATAGAAAGCCTTAAACTTATACAAGTCTTTTAGCTTCCAAGATAGGCTTTTGGAGTGACTAAGTATCAGTGTTCTGTATGTTCTTGCTGTACTTAACTGTTTCCTGACTACATGGTGATTTCTCACTGTATATTGTGATCTGAAGGTCTGTTTATTCACATATCATGGCTGTGATGGCCTGCACCTTAGAGGTTTACAGATAGCCTACTGCCTATCTGCCCAAGGGCAATTAGAAGCATAGCTACAGTGTGTTGGCTTTCCCCGCACCATTGATGACATAACTGAGCTTCTGTCAAGCATAGCCAATGAAGCAATTCCAGGCAGAGTTGCTGGAAGCTGTTGAAGACTGGGGCTGTGGAGCATGATAGGGGCACTTAGTGATCTAAAGAGGGCATGTTAATGTGACAGTTCAACACCATTCAATTCCCCCAACAGGTCTCGCAGCTATCAAACTGAACAGGCTCCCCCACCACCTGGCTGTATGGTTCTTGGACACATGATCCCAAGGGTGTATATTCTGTTACCCATTCACACAACAAGGTTTTCCTTGAAGTGTGTCAGTGAGGGGCTTTGCCAAATGTAGTTAGGAATGTAATGTATTGTCTCACAGTACATTTGTTATATGTTGTTATTTCAAGAGTACGTGAAGCTCAGTGAGTTTGGGGGCCTCCGCCCTCTACTTAGCCTAGCTTACACATAGAAATCATCTAAATAGGAAATAGGCGGAAGCAACGTTAATGTCAACAGTGTAATTGGTTACAGCATCCGCATAGTATCTGTGCATTCGAGGTTCTAATCCCGATAAAGGCAGGGATATTTATCATGTTCAAAAGTATACCTTAACCACAGCTTGCATATATAGGTAGTAATTGTCTGTATAATAAACATTCGAAACACCTATATAAACCCATGTGTGCTGGAAAGTACAGTCAACAGAGAATGTAATGTTATGTCAGCACATAGTGAGATGTTACTTCACTGACATGTATATATCTTGAGTAGTTAGCGGATGTGGCCATGTTTGCTCGCACAGGTTATACGTTACAAAGTTTGTTTAACTGTGTTTAACCGCTGCTATAATGTCACACAAACACTTTTAAACATGCTTAGAACTTCTTAAATGAGCCTTATTCTGGAGTAAAAAACATTTGTAAAGCATTGCAGGTGTTGAACCCTGGACCATGCATACTATAGCCATGGGACTTACCACTAACTCATCCGATGCGTATGCATGTTTCACGGTCTTGAGACTACACCTTATACCATATTAATTTCACTGTAATGATCACAAATGGGATAGTCACTTTGTGTACATATGTACAGTACATTGCAACGTAATGTAGTTTGTGAACCAACACATTCCAGTCTACATATGTATTACTGTTACAAATTAATACGAAATATATATATATGTATATATATATATATATATATATATATATATATATATATGTCAGTGATGTCTGCACATATATATATATATATATATATATATATATATATATATATAAAATACAGTTACATCAATAGCCATATATATAAACATCTATAGGTTCATAGGTTCATAGGTTCATACTAGGCTATCTGCCCGAGGGCATTTACAAGCCTAGCCCATAGTTTTGTGGCTTACGCCACCCCTTTAGTATGGGGAACTATACCCATTATTTTGCTGTGCCTCTGTTGAGCAGTGACACTGAGGTAATCCCTGGGGTATATCTGCGATCTCCCATCCATTGGTCAAGATTTCTCTTGAACAAAGCCAGCGAGGTGCTCTGCCTCACATATACCGGGATTTTATTCCACAGCATAGGGAGTCTTTGGGTGATGAATCTATCCCTCCAGCATGTCCTATTAATAGCCGTGTCGAGGTTTAAGTCTCCGCCTTTGTGGCTCTGATGGATCTAGATTTTTGAGGTGAAGCATATTCATCAAATCTGGGTTTGACATGGCCTTGTATGTTAGGCAAAGGTCACCTCTGAGTTAAAGTAGCGACTGAATAGAGCTGGAGTTCTTTCAGTCGGGCAGCATAGGACAGATGTTTGAGACCCTTTATCCTTTTGGTGAGGAACTTTGTGGCCTCCAGCTGCTGCAAGTGTCGGGTCAGATACATTCGAATGGGGCATTGTACTCAATCATTGGTCTGATGAGTGATGAGTATAGGGAGACTATGACCTCCTTGATCTAGATGAGAATCCCTTCATGATAAGGTGGGCAATGTAGAAGGTCTTCCTAACTACTTTAGCTACATGGGTGTCGAATGACAGACTACTATCAACCTGGGTCCCCAGGTCCCTGATAACTTCTTCTGTACTCAGTGGATTGCCACCTATTTGGTAGCTAGGGGTAACCTTGTTTTTCCCAAGGGTATGACTATGCATTTTTGGCATTTAACTTTAGGCCATGGCTCTGGCACCAGTTATCCGCTTTCTGTGAGACCCTTCTGAAGGATATCTGTGTCAGATGTGTTTTACTATGGCGCCCAGTTTGCAGTCATCTGCAAACTTTGTCAGCCATAACCCTCCTGTGTTTGCTTGTACTTCGAAAAGTAGATGCCAAACAAGAGTGGGCCCAGGACTGAGCCCTGTGGTACACCACTTGTGACAGGCTTTGAGTCTGACATGGCGCCAGCAACTCTGACCCTGTGGGTTCTGTCACTCAGCCAGTTTGCAACCCATCTTGTGATGTATGGGTTAACATTTAAGCTGATGAGTTTTTCAATGATACCCGAGTGGGGTATTGTATCAAAGGCCTTCGCCAGATCGAGGTAGGCTGTATGGACTGCCTTTCCTCATCAATGGCTTTGGTGACTGTTTCAAAAGTCAACCAAGTTTAGAAGGCATGATCTGCCTTTGACAAAGCCAAACTGGGATGGATCCAAAGTCTGCAAATTCCTATGTCTTTATTTATGAGGTCCATTATGATCCTCTCCATGGCTTTGCAGATAAGGCTTGTCAAGCTAATGGGCCGGTAATTTCCAGGGTCGGTGGAGGCACCGCCTTTGTGAAGTGGGACCACAGTTGCAGTGCGCCCACCCCTGGGTAATGTATCCAGAGGTAAGACTATGATTAAACAGCTGTCCTAGCTGTGGGTTTAATTCCTCGTTGAGTTCGTGGAGCACACAGCCGGGACACCATCAGGTCCCATGGATGCTGTGTTTTTGCTTTGGAGAGAGCAGTTCTCACTTGGGCGTTGAGATGTTTGGGGGCTGCAATCGCTTGGTATAGATATCTCCTTTTGGGGAGGGTAGAGTTTGCACTGAACCTGTCAGCCAGTATGTTGGCAATGTCTGTAGGATCAGTAATCTTCACATCATTTTGAACTAGTTCTGAGCATATCTGGGAGTTTCCTCCCAGGTTTCTAACATAGCTAAAGAAGGCCTTATGATTGTCTTTTGAGTCTTTAGCTATTTTTCTCTCAAAATTTGCTTTGGATGATTTTATGAGAGCTCTTAGTTTTTACTTATAGTGATCAAGGGTGTCTAACCTTTAAGGACTTTTGCTCTATCTTGTAGTAGCTTCCTCCTTTGTTGTAGAGTTTGTTTATGGCTGGGGTCCACCAGAGTGGTCGCTTGCCTTTGGTACAAAGAGTCTTTGTTTTGCTTGGGATTGCCTTATCCATGCAGTCCTGCAGGTGCTGGTAGAAGGCATTTGTAAGTGATTCAGCGGCTTGAGTACTGTTTTCCGTCGGCTCGGGGCCTTAAAGGAGACCACACTAGTCTTTAGAAGTGTGAAGTCGGCTTTCGAGAAGTTCTTTACTGTGGTCTTTTTTATTTCAGGTGGGGGTGGGATGAGGACCTCCAGCGAGATTAGTTTGTGATCTGATCTCACCAGTGAGGGGTATACTTCCGGTGTTGAACATTGTGCTCCCATGTTCGTGATGATGAGATCAAGTATGTTTTCTCCTCTTGTGGGGAGAGAAAACATACTTGGAAAGAAACACTCTAAAGGAAGGAATTGGAGTGTACACAAAACACATGCAGCTCTGGTATTATAACAATTAATATTAACCTAATTCACCATAGAAGGGGTAGTTGTTGTGTATGTGAAGATTGGGGTGGGGAAGGAATGATGAGTAATGCAATCATGCATCAAGGAGGGCCGGGGTCAGATGTCCAATAAGTGAACTGGAGGGGTATACATGGAGTATGGGGACAATATAAAAAGGACACAAAACAAGAACCTTTCTCATTCATAATACACCCTATCATGTCACATTGCAACACCTAATTTCACAAACATATGAACATTAACATGTATCAGACATATGTACACCAACTGACTGTCACATTTGTTTTCAGTAGTAAGGAATGTCTGCAGTACAATGTATATTCTAACCACCATAACATTTGTACATATCTCAGATGCCTTAGTGGTAAAGTCAGTGACTGTGGTGTTCATGGTCCAGAGTTCAAGACCTGCAAGGGCTGTTAGATTATTTTGAGGGCCAGAATAAGGGCTGTTGGATGCAGGTGGATTAAAGCACTCTTAAGTAGTTATAAGCGGGTTTCTATGAATTTGCGCAATGGTAAGCGGCGCTGAAACACGGTAAATGGAGAAGCGCTTCACAGGTTTAACCTTTACTTAATGTCGCGCAGACAATGGGCAAACCTGCTTACAACCGCATAAATGTGCGTTATTCACACTTTCCCTACCAGTGCCTACTCTGAGAGGTAAAATAATAACACCTTCCAGGAGCAGAACCCACAACCATGTACTCCATTCTCAGAGTAACCTAACACTAAGCTACCTGGGATTAACCTATCCCAGTTCTGTATGCAGATAGATTAAAACACAAAAGGGAGGAATGTTTTGAAATAGGACAACCTACCATGTACCCAATTAAAGGTGTATGCTCATATACACACACACACATATATATATATATATATATATATATATAGAGAGAGAGAGAGAGAGAGATACATAGAGACATGTCGATATATACAGGTATATATATATATATATATATATATATATATATATATATATGTATATAGATATATATATATATGTGTGTAGATATATAGATAGGTTAAAAACATCTACACATCTATGGAGGTACAGATAAACGTATGCAATAATATATATCTATATCTATATATATATATATATATATATATATATATATATATATATATATATATATATATATACCTGATAACACCGACACGCCAAAACACCGACAACGAAATAACCGACACAAAAAAAAATGAAAGAAACCGAAAGTTCAAAAACACGAAACTTTACATGCCCGACAAACCAGAATCCCGACAATCAACAAAACAAATACCTTTTCTGAAAAACACACAGAACACAAGCACAGCAAAAACCTTACAAACCTGCATTAAACCTTACATACACAACTATCTATGCACTAACCATAACCCAAACCCTAACTTTAAGGTCCATCACTATCGCACACTTACCTTACCCGCACCATAACCCTAACTCACTTAATCCGCCCCTAATCCTTAAGTCTCTCGCTATCGCACACTTACCTTACCTGCACTCTAACCCTAACTCACTTAACCCACCCCTAAACCTAAAGTTTGTCACTATCACACACTTACCTGACCTGCACCCTACCTTAACATCGATCACTATCACACATTTACCTTACCCACACCCTTACCCTAACGTCCATCCCTATTGCACACTTACCTTAACATGTCAGTGTTCTCAGTGTCGGGATTCTCAACTTTCGATCATCTCCGTTGTCGATCTTCCGGTGTTGGTGTTCTCGTTGTCAGCATTGTGGACTTTCGGCATTTTCAGGTAGACCCATATAAAAATATATATATATATATATATATATATATATATATAAATATATATATATATACACATGCACACATACATACATGTCTGTAGACAGCATCCGAAGTGTTCATATCTGAGTATAACATGGACCATAGCAATCACACATTCCGCCCCCCCCAAACAATATGAACATAACATATGAAGAGAATATGCCAATAAACTATTACAAATATGTTCAATGGACACAGTCACCAACACAACTGCAATGACTGCAAATATCCATGACAGAAATACACAGACAGCTTTCATTTTGCAAAACTTTATTACATTCCGATGTATTGCCAAAAGGATTCAAGGACTAACAGTACCTGCATGCTATACAGGAAGCATTTAACAGTGCCTTAATGAATCAGCCTGCAGTTACCATAGTATTAGTCCACTAAGGGATAGGTGTTCACATAGGGAAAGAACACCCACACACATATAGACGTTGTATAAAAGGGGTTCCTACACTCCTTCATGTGCTATGTACACCCACCAACATCTACCCCACAACCAAAATAATTACATCAATACATACTGTCATACCATAACCTATTATTCAACTACTGTACAACATCTGCTGAAACCTTAACATACCTGGGCACAGACAAACTAACATGGCCCTATGTATAATAGTTGCTGCCATACAATTGAACAGCTGCTGATGTAACAGAGTTTGTATGAACTAATCCCATTTCAGAGGGTTGATAGGTTCGTACACCAGGAAGTGTTACCGAGTACTGATTATCAGCACAGTATGATACACAGTAACACCAAACTAAATATGTCTGGTAAGCACACTGTAAACCCCCTAACATTATATGCATAGCTATGCAGCCTTGAGCTGGTCAAACAACCTGGCCTGACTGAAACATATGCAGAAGTATTAGGTACAGACAAACCCTGCACAAGTAGCAATGTTCAGAAATATAACAGCCATACTCACATTTAGAGCAAATCCTCTAGGCATTACACACGATATATTACTGTTCGTCTCCATACAGCTGTTGCAATAGATTACAAACAACACTTCCACGCTGTCTTCCTTACAGGTAAAGAAACGGGACAACGCCCAAGTGGAGTACTCAATTATACTCCACTGTAGCCATGGTATTGGCTAAGGCAGTAGCAGCGTAGCTGATGTACATGTAATTAGCTACTTAGGAACACCAATTGGTTATCGGGATAGCACATGCTACTGATCTGTAACTATAAAAGGTTGCCTTTTCACACATTCAAACCATCTGTATCTACCTGTAGGACAGTACAAAACATTGAAAGACGAACTGAAAATGAGTATTATACTAGTCAATAACACCTCTGATTACGAAGAAGGTATGTATAACATGTAGTATGATGTAACAAAAGAACGCCAACTCCTACTCCTCCATGAACCAGGACAAAAAAGCACTAAAAAAGTGCCAATAAATAAATCCAATGGTCGTCACTTCAAACAGTTGTTTAACGCTTTTTTTATTCAAAAGAAAGAGCGTTTTCGCTGTAGTTTATACTGCAACTTCTTCAGAACAAAACAAACCATTCAAACGTACCGCCAACAGAAGTATAAATAGAACATGCACAGCGTGGCTTAGTAATTAGTTAAATTTAAAGAAACAATACATCAAAGCCATGCTGTGCGCACGTCAAATAGTATAATCATCAAAACAAAATATAGCATGTGTAACTGAATCTGCATGTGAAAAATGCTGTTATTTTAAAGTCTTTCAATACAGACAGTTATAATCGGGTAATGTTATAAATTATCAACCCAGCACTCTGCTTATCCTAAAAAAATGTTAATATGGGTAGTAAGAGGTTATGTAAAACCCGTCAAATGTTCACTTACAATAACCAATATACAAGTTATCAGCAATTTGACGTGTCCCTACACATAAATACCATCAAAACTTTCATTAACTGTCCTAAATGAGGTTATTTTGTTCAGTTAAGGTGTATATTTAATGGTCTATGGTTGGTAACTTATTTTTACTTTTATTTCTATTATTATTTTCTTCATGTTTTTTAGAGTGTATTGTTTTTAACTGTCAGTGTTTTTGCAATAGATTTTTTATACGTGTCTATTTAGGACAGTTAATGAAAGTTTTGATGGTATTTATGTGTAGGGACACGTCAAATTGCTGATAACTTGTATATTGGTTATTGTAAGTGAACATTTGACGGGTTTTACATAACCTCTTACTACCCGTATTAACATTTTTTTAGGATAAGCAGAGTGCTGGGTTGATAGTTTATAATATTACCCGATTATAACTGTCTGTATTGAAGACTTTAAAATAACAGCATTTTTCACATGCAGATTCAGTTACACATGCTATATTTTGTTTTGATGATTATACTATTTGACGTGTGCACAGCATGGCTTTGATGTATTGTTTCTTTAAATTTAACTAATTACTAAGCCACGCTGTGCATGTTCTGTTTATACTTCTGTTGGCGGTACTTTTGAATGGTTTGTTTTGTTCTGAAGAAGCTGCAGTATAAACTACGGTGAAAATGCTCTTTCTTTTGAATAAAAAAAGTGTTAAACAACTGTTTGAAGTGACGACCATTGGATTTATTTATTGGCACTTTTTTAGTGCTTTTTTGTCCTGGTTCATGGAGGAGTAGGAGTTGGCATTCTTTCATAACATGTAGTATGTCTGTGTGTGTAGTACCTGTTCTGTAAGAATTACAGTGTAATCAATGCATATAGTGGAAATAGCTATCTTGTAGCGATGTATTGTTGAGCAGTAGTAATGCTTGCAGTATTCTATGTGTGTACTGCTGTAGGTCACACGGCAAACTCTGCATATACCACAAGGGATGATATGGGCTTGGAACCCACCAATTCGCTTCCAGCCACTGTCAGTGTGAGGATTGGTCCAACAAGTATGTGCTATAACAGGAGATAGTATATGTCGATATATTGTAACAGTCGATATATGTATGGGTGTATAAGTCAGATGAACATGTTAAAAGTGGGCTTACCATGCAAATATGGTGTGCATTGTGGGATATTGTACCAATAACTGTGTAATACACAGTATTTTAGGCAGATTTGTATTCTCTTCTACATAGCAGTTCTGTTATGTTATGCAAACAGTAGTTATGTCTATTGGCAATTACAATACTCAGTAACAGGATACATATCATTTGTATTCATCTGACAGTTTAGCAACATGATAGCAAAGATAATTGGAAGAGCCAGGTAACTATCCATGCACATAACCCATGTAATATCCACCTCTCTAGTATTGTTTTCAAGCAATAACAGCTGTGCATGTGTACATGTTATGCAAATGTGTAGTGACCCTTGTTACAGGGCTGGACCTCTCTAGTATCATTTGCAAGCAATAACAGATGTGCATGTATACATGTTATGCAAATGTGTAGTGACCCTTGTTACAGGGCTGGGCCAAATGGCTATGTGCACACCTACATAGAGTGGATATTGAGAGTAGAGACACACTGGTTGAACTACCAGGTTTGTGTAGCCCAACCTCTCATTGCCAACCTAACAGTCGCTTGCACATACTGTATGTAAGGTAGTGCACAGTACTGGTAATGAAACAGATTGCATATCATCTTTAACTCCAGTGCAACATCTGCAGTAGGAGTGTAAGATGTAGGAGACAGCTGCCCATGTGTAATAGTCGCTTCATAGGTGATGGCTCACACTATCTGATTATATCCTGATCATGTTGATAGTGGCATCAGAGTCTGTTGATACATGACTCTGTTTGGAGAGTGGGTGTCTGTGCCCAACAGAGCTCATGGTCCTGGTGGATATGTGAGTATATACCCAGAGAAGGAAACAGACCTGTAGACACTTGCATCATCTCTAATCAACTAACAGGATGTGATGTGCTCCTCAGAGGAGGATTGCTGCTAAAGGTAGCTGCAATGTTTCCATAATAGCCAGTGCTGTCACATCCATAACACAAATATTTACATGTGAGCATCACTGTCTAAAACATCTTCATAAGCAATACATAAACTAAATACAGTACTTGGTACTTGTAGTACTGAATGCTCATACAGGCATGTCCACTAGTCAGCTACTGGTGTTTACTAAAGCCAGCTTTGTGTATGTGGCCATCCTGGGGGAATGTAATCTCTGTGCCATGTACACTGCCAAACCCACCTAACACCATGCCCCACACATTGTTTGAGATGCAGCTACAGGGGTAAGCTGGAAGGCAGCCCAGTCTACAGCCATGACTGGACTGGACAGTCATGAGGTGTAGGTTAACACATGCAGCTCACCAACACAACCAACACATACCCTTACCAGAACACAGTAAGGACACCCACACACACTACCAGAAATCACACACATTCACAGATGCTTCTAAGTATCTGGCCAAACAAGTGACCTCCCAAGCTGGAAGAGACAGACACCAAAATACACAAACTGTATGGCATAGTTTGCATAATTGTGCTACACCTCAGAACACATGGCTGGAAACATGCCCAACAGTACTCATTTGTGAATGCAAACTCTAGCACTATGTTACACACAACCTATACGAGGGCATACATACTGTCAGCTGCCTGTCTGCCATGATTAGCCACATACCCATACACTCAAACCACCTTTTGAACTATACACATGGCTCTGGCATATTCCATGTTGTTGTGCAGGACCTGTGATGCAGTAGCCTGGACTGCATGGAAACACATGTAGGAACTGCCAGGTCTTGTAGCCCATGCAGGTATGTCCCAAGGCCTGGGTAGCATTCTGCCATTGGCCAGAATGATACTGCAGTACAGGGACAAAAGGATTGTATTCCACAATTGTCTAGTGTAGTGGTGCAAGTCAAAGGGTATCCATCATCTGTCTGCCTGGGATAACATGGTTGACAGACCATGATGCTTTGCCAGACAGGGTCTGCACCCGTCACCCCTGGGAATCTGGATACTGCCTAGGGCTCATGCTTCCCCTATCATCATGCACAGTTCAAGTGAAGGTCCACTGCTGTTACAGGGACAGCCAAACAATAAACTGCGGGTCTTGCTGCACAATGATACATGTCAGAAACACTGTACGGACACACATATGTCAATCCCTAACATGGAGAACATATCTGTGCAGGGGCTGAGACATGTTTCAATGCTCCAGAGAGCACACCTGCATGACCATGTTATAACACATACCTCATCTCTTGCCCATTATCCTTTATTGGAACACATAGGCCGCAGGTGTGTCCATATTCCTGAAGGATATGTACACACCCACGCTAGTTGCATTTGCATAACTTCAGATGCATTATGCCGAGCAACTACCTTTGTGCCAAAGTGGAATTCAAATTGCACCTTGAGACAGATCACTCACCAGGCTGCGGATTTCCCAACTGTCATAATGTGCTGTAATGGGGAAGATTAGGTCTGAGACAGAACCATAATAATGGCTACTCTCAACTATTCCATTATGAACTGGGAAGACTTCTCATGTACCAACACCTGCGCTGAATGCATGTTGGATTCCATCGACCCCACTGACCTGGATCACAGTAGTCACACTAACAGGGCTAACATTATGCTACACATAGTTAGTCTCCACTGCCAATGTTATGTTTCCTAAGAGCAGAGTGGTGGCTGTCATGGCACCCATGCAGATGGACAATACATGTGCAAATGCTGAATCCTACACAAATGAACCTTAAGCAGTCACATATGTGCAGTGATTGTGCCATTGAAACAGAACCAGGATTCAACCCAACACAAACAAGAAGGCAAACTGGTGGTACCATGCTTTAAACTGTGCCACAGAAAGTAGTAACTGTTGCAAGAGTGAACACACATGAGTGTAGGTGATCCCTGGTCAGTCTCAGTAAGATGCAGATACACCATATAAAACCACACAAAGCTACTGTGAAACTAATCAGCCACATATTATGAGGCCAAGCACAGAGCATTCTATAGCTGTGTCATTAATCGTAATGGCAATGAGAAGACCTGCCGTGCTGCACAGCACTATGGCATGGGAAGTACTGCACCTACAGAAATAGCACCTGTTCATCCAGATAGGGTCTTGGAGAACCTAAACCCACTCCCACCTCCCCCCCACCCCAACAGGTACACTTAGTAGTATATCCATGTACATTACAGGGCCCCTGTAATAACGACTATGCAGGTACAAGCTGCACTGTCTAAAGCCATACATACAGCTTTCATGGGACCTGTCAACATCCCAGGGTGTATCCTACACAAATGTAAGAACATTCAGCTATCCACATACACATCATGTTCAATCATAGCTCCATGTCAGGCTGTGTACACACCGAATGGTGCACTGCAACAGTTATCACACCCCACAAAGGGGGAGACACCATTGATAATGGGAAATAGTGCACAACTACCCTGCTGAGTCTGGTCTGTAAGGCCATGAACCATGATCAACGTATTTGATGTACTCAGTACAGATGTAGATGGCAGTAGGGTTGATTCACACTGCATACATGACCTTGCCAGATCATAGGACACCATCACCCATACTGTGTTCCAGCTACACTCAGTAAACTAGGTGTATATTCCTATGTCACATGAGTGGTTGGCAACTGGACTGCTGGCAGAATCAACACTACAGAAGTTGTCTAACTAATACACGCACATCAAACCAGTACCAGCCATAGTAATACAGGGTTCATTCCTGGTACACCCCTATTTGTTATCTATACCACACAGACTAACACAGAAGGCATCAGCCTATTGATGTTTGCAAATGACTATGAACTAGGAGCAATAGTCAACTCAATGTGTGCTGCATTCAACATACAGAAGGGCCTTAGTGTGTCAGATGTGTGGTATGTGATGTATGGCCACAATCTGACAGCTAAGTATTGCATTGTCATCCCCTATGTTAAAATCCCTGTACCCATGGACTACCACCTAGGCAGCGGTCAACATAATGGCAACTGTGTGTATGGGATGCAGCTGGACAGTACTCTTTCCTTTGATAGTTACTTCAGCACACCAGACAGGTAGTCGTATGTGGCACCCCTAATCATGACAGGGTGCCATCCAGGAATATAGACATAATTGCTCAGCCATACTCAACACCCATGTGACCCATAATAGATGACATATTTCCTTTAAGGGTTATTACCCATGTGTAGATGGCTTACACTGCCCTTTGCAATCCCTAGCTGCACTATGTAGCATGCAGCCTACCCTGAATAAAGCCATGTCCAACCCAGAGGTGTTGGATATGCTACACTTACATCCTGATCCCAAATAAACACATACTTCATGGACATCCACCTTTCTAGTACAAGGATCACAACATACCTGACAGATCTCTGTCCCATACACTTAACATACTCTTGCCATACTATGCATCCCTGTCCAGCGAAGCTGCACATTGTCCCTCTCTGTGACATGGTGTGATGACCGCAAGCCAAATATATCAGTAATCTGTGGATCAGTTCTGTGGCACTGCTTGAACTGGCCACTAAAACTTACCTGTCTGTTGCCTACAGCTAGGTAACCTGTCTGCCTAGGCTCATAAATGGCCCAGGGCATATAGCCTACTAGATTACTATGACCATACATGCTATAGTTGATATCCAACCCTGCAAATACCATCAGGCTAGCTATTGTCCCATGTGTTACACATGTGCAACACAGGCAATACATGGCAGGATGCTACACAGCTGTGCAGTGCCATGTAGATGTATATGGTAAAACACATACATGCTTGCAAGTCTGCAGGGTCACAGGTCATGTCCCTAATGGCTATGTATAACTATATATGTGACATATACACAACATTAAGGTTGATTGCATTAATGTGAACACATCCAGGCATGTGCTGATAGGTAAAGACACCAGTACAGGCAAACAGACATGCCCAGGTCAAGACAGCATCCAAATGGTGTATGAGCAATGTCATCACATGACACACACATATATGGTGATAACATCACATCACCAGTAAGTGTCAAATGTGTGTGACTTATACATGTCAGTGGTGTTAGTGTCATGTAGATTTGCAAAGCTGTATTTGTAATCTTAATAAATGTGATGCACATGTATGTTCAGCTGTACTTCTGTACTTCTCTGTGAGTTACTGTGACCTGTCTCCATCATTATGTCTTCCAGGTATGCCATGTAGCAGACTGCCGGTGTGCAGCCACTTAGAGGATGAGGTCCTCATCCCATACCTCCTCAACAACCATAACAACACTCTTCAGCCATGTGCCACAGGATGCACAGCAGCGGGATGCCCTGTGGGAGGAACTCTGCAGGAGGGTAAATGATGTTGGCGGTCACAATCACACTTATCAGCAGGTGTGCTGACACTGCACTGACCTCATAAGATGGGTGAAATAGCATGCTAATGCAATCGCCAGGGAACAAGGTGCAACAGGTGGGGGGCCACTCACCCAACCCCCACTCACACGTACCGAGGAGCTACTGGCCAACCTGGGGGCACCTGCAGACCTCCATCCACAAGCTTTAGCTGGTATTGTGGAGGTGAGTGTCTCTCAACCACTGAGCCTGGAGTTGCCTGGTAAGTCAGTACTGCACATATAACACAACTATATTTCACATAGTTACATGTGTTACTGTACAATATGTAATGTAACATCATATGCAAGGCATGTATGCAGACATGCCACATACTATAGTCTGCTACTCTATGTATGCACAGATGTGCATACTCCATAGTATAGTGTATTGTACTGGCTTATGTGCTAACATGGACACTGTACCCTGTAGCTATCACACAGATGTGGATAATGATCTTACTGCTGTGACACTCCTGTTTAGGTTCCTCTGGTGTTTTGCAGTGACAGCAGCCTGTGTCAGGTGAGATTGCTACTATTTACCAGGTTTGATAATGCATGGAACATATTAATTGCATGCTATCTGCCATAACACACGTACACATAATGTATGGTGGCCCTTTTAAGGGATGCTGGTCAGACCTGCAATGCATCACAGTATTTACCCATGTGAAACAATTGAAGACTATATGAAACACCTACACTAAACCTTCCAAACTGTCATTGCCAGATGTGTGGACAACAGTGAATACAATGGTGGAGGTGTGTTTCACTGTAGGGAGAGGTACTACATATTAGCATTACAAATGTTGGGAATATAAACAGTACTGTGTAGAGAGCATATGTGTGCACACACTCTAAATGTGTTGGAGCTGGGGTATGACCGGCCCACAGGATACACCCTTGTGGATTATACCCTCGCTATGAATATCACACAATGTCATGTGCTATCTGACATGTCCATGACATGTTGTGGGCTGACTGCAACACTGCTCAACTATCCTGCAAAACATGTCTCACATCCCATGCATACCACCCTTTGTCTGCATAACTCTGTCCTCAGTGGAGCATATGACATCTATGGGTGTATGTCATATGGGATAACACTGACATGTGAAATAAGATGGCCATCACAACCATTGGACAGAACATGTGTACACATTGCCATGGAGGATGGCCAGAAGCATGAAGCAACACACACAGTAGAAGTGATGTACATGTGTGTACACCCTGTTGTACATTGGCTCGACAATACAACTATGGCCTTTGTGTAATGGTGATATTGCAGATGTGAAACACCAAACATCATACAGGCCTGTGCACAGCTTGTGTAGGCATAACATGAAACCACCACATAACATGTCTTGAACATCCTGAGTGTGTCACGACATGAAAGCATTCACCTATACAGTATCCAAATACATACATGTGTTGCACAACATACACATACAACCACATCAGGCCACAGATACAGCACATTCACCTTGCTAGTGTCAGACATCACTGTCATGCCTGCTACTCATGTGTGTGAGGTACACAGATGGCATGCGGGACATAGAGTATTGCTGTTAGCCATGTGTGGGCATAGTTGCCCGGCATCAGTAATATGGTTACAGATGTGCAGGGGTGTCATCCGTGTACACTTCTGCGACCTGTGTCACACATTCCACATTAGGGTTTATCGTGTATACACCTTAGTGACGTGTGTCACATTCCACACGCCGGTCAACAAATGTAAAATAAATAAATAAATAAACATTAGATATGTATTGTATGTGAACATAGTCATGGCTATGAACTGTGTCAGTAGCTCATATTGTATAGCAGTTGTGAAGCCATGTGATGCCCTGCAATGGCTATGCACATCAGCTCAATGTGCAGTATGTCCCTGCATATTTGTAGGGTGGACAGACAACATTGCATCAGCTGAAGGCCCATGTTAGTATAACACGTCCCTTCATTGGGACACCATTACCGTACTGTAGATTGGAAAGGGCACCATAGTGTTACACATGTATGCATGTCATTCAGCACATCAGCAGAAGACATGTCATACTACATGTGTTTGGCAAGGTCATGCGCCACACAGCAGGCCGGTGTACTATAAACCTGTGCTTGTCTGTGGCACCATTTCAAAGTAGGGACAGCCATGTCAAACATGTGTGTACAGCCACATGCACAATGTCTAGACTCAGCTCAGGGGTAGGCGGAATAATGTTGAACAGACATGCACTGCTTTGGGGGAGATATGCAAGCTAGGTCTCAGGCAAACATAGTATGCAGTCGACATACCCAACTGCTCATGTCCTCACACATAGGGGCAGTGGACAACACAAAGCATCAGTGGCAGATGTACAAAGTTCAGCAATGGTCTGTTAACATGTGGTGCATGTTGTATACACCATGGCAGTGCGGTGCAATGGTGCAAAGTGCATGCATTGTGTTGCAGGTATGGGGCATAGGCTACTAATACAAATGGTGCAATACAGGTATGTATGCTAACCACCACTATAATTGTGTAAGGTGCATGCCATCTGCTATAACACATGCATGCTGTTGTGTGCAACTCAGGGATGTATAACTACCACTATAATTGTCTAAGCTGAAACTATAATTGTCTAAGCTGAATGCCATCTGCCATATCACCTGCATGTAGCGTGTGTGTCTGTGTGTGTGTGTGTCTTTGTGTCTCTGTGTCTGTGTGTGTATGTCTGTGTGTGTCTGTCTGTGTGTGTGTGTGTCTGTCTGTGTCTCTCTGTCTGTGTCTCTGGTATAACTTGTAATGTACAGTTCTTGTCTTCCCCTCACAGGTGTTGATGTAGGTGCATTGCCCTCCTGCAGTCCACCTGATGTTAGTGTCCCCACAGACTCTAGCATGGATGATGATAGTATGATTGAGGCACAGACAGGGTTGTCAGGGGCTAAATCTGTGCCATTGGTTGCCATTTCACCTGTCTCCCCCTCATCCTTGCACACAGTTCTCCTGCCTACACATACCCAATCACCACTGGCCAGAGAGGAAGGACAGTTGTGGGTGGTAGCATGGAACAGGGAAGTGTGGAGACTATGGAAGATGTGCTTGCACACCATGATCCCAGTCAACTGACTGGTGATGTCCCATACAGGTGTGTGCCCAGCGCTGCTCGTAGGTGGGCCACTGGCCAACATGCCTCTGCGAACAAAGCACATCAGCTGGAGTCACCAGATGCATGTTTCGGGCTGTAATGGAGGCACAGGCATGTGCTGAATGGCACAACAGAGAAGGTCTGAGGCTTCAGAGGGCTGCTGTCCATTCATTAACTGACAACATCCAGGCACTTGCAAATTCTCACCATTATCTTGCAGATGTTTTGGATAGACGATTGGGTGACATGGTGGGAGTCCTTGACCATGGCATGTCAATCCTCGAGCATGGAATGTCTGTGCTGGAACATCTGGTGGGAGTGAGGCATTGGGCACGTGGACGTAGGTCAGCTACATCACCTGTTGAAGGTCTACATGAACATGCTACTGCACATGCCCACTCCCATAGTGGCGGTAGCAGCAGCAGTGCAGCTGGTGCTGTGCAGTCCACAGCAGGCCACATGCACATGGTCCTGGACTGTCCCAACATGGGCACAATTCCAGTGGACATGTGTCATCAGACAGTACCTAATCTGGACCTCTGCCTGGTAGTGCCCATGCAACCCCTGGCAGGCGCAAGTCACGTGGCTGTGGCCGGACACAGTGAACTGTGAAACCTGCCTTGTACAGCTGTCAATAATGCCCCTTTGTAGGCCAGCCACATGCCAGACCTGTGTGCATGCATACACACACACCGGAAACAAATGTAGGGCACCTCAACACACACACGTGTAACATCCACACATGCCCAATGATATCACAGGCCCTAACACACACACATGATGTCATCCAATGGCGTAGCCTAGGCCTCTGGCAAACATTATCACCCTGTGCATATGATGATGCCTGTGCCGCATCCCTGTCATCCACACCATCGGTGCAGGGACATGCTCATATGGTCTGATGCACAGGGTGACCATACTAGGTAGACAATTGTAGATTAATATTGTTGAGTAGTGTTGACAGGCAGCAGACATACCATGTATTACAGTTTTAGAATGCATTTTGTATGTTTGACAGTATGTCTCATGTGTAACAACACTAACAGCATGTTGATCTTGACGTTCTGCCTTCCTCTTTCAGGTGTAGTTGCATGTGCTGGGGGATGTCGGTGTTTGCGGTTAGTGTCCCATATGTACATGTTGACTACTCACAGGTCAGTATGACAATACCTGCATGCACTTTGTAGCTTCCACATCACAGTTATGTTCTCCCATGTTTCAATTATGTTTACTGTTCTAATGATCCAAGAGCATGATAGCTGTGTAGTAAGCTACTGTATTCAGAGCCATCACAGGTATAGTTACCTGGAGGGGGGAGGAGGTAAAAGAGTGGTACGCCGGATGACAAGGGTAAAGACCAGTGGAAATAGTGGCTTCTCATTGGGAAGCAGTAATACCCACTGCCATGACAGCATGCAAACACAGACACACCCACACACTCAGGGATTCACAGACACAGTAACCCACACTCTGACACACAGTTGCCAGTGTTCGGATGAGAACCCCTGCCTATGTGCATATCATCATTATAGTACTAAGCAATTACAAGACATGCCACAGAGATTACACATGTAGGTAGTCAGAATGGCCTAAGATCGAGGACATCGACAGGGATACTACAGTGTAGTGAGTGTATGTGGGGAGGGGATCCATCAGTAGGCTATGTAACAACAGGTTACACCCCAGGGTGTACATGTTAATAGGCGGTTAGAATGCCCGTCTGCGATTGATGATATCAACAGGGATGCTAGATTGCATTGAGTGGATGGGGGGAAGGGGCATTAACATTTCACTATGGTAAAATACAGCCTCACTCCAGGGACTTGACAGCCATACACACACACACACACACACACACACACACACACACACACACACACACACACACACACACACACACACACACACACACACTGTGGCATTCACAAAGATACATACAGACACTTTACATGTGTGAGGTTCAACCATCTGTCTATGCCTTTCTTTTTACACTTCATTCTGTACTGGTGCCAACAACAGTGTTCAGGAGAGTGAAAACATGTGGGATGTATTCCCAACCATACGTGACATATATGGACACACACCCACACGTGCCAGTACTGTGAATCAAACACCTGCCTATCTTATGATAGGTATTACAGAAGTACAGCACTATCGCATCCAGTACAAACCTTACTGACTCTTTCCTTTGCCAACTGTGCTGATATATGCACATAATCTGCACAGGTGAGGTGTTACTGTTACAGGTTTCATAAGGTTTGCCTTCAGTGTCACCCTTACAGCATTCTACATTGTCTGTCTTCCACTTCAATTAACAAAACCTGACCTTAGCAGTTACACAGGTTATTGTAGGAATGGTTGTAACACACCAGTGAGCTTTCCTCTGTAATCATTCATCTGCAAAGAAGCCCCACCACTTAGTAATCATGTCCAAACATCATCCATACCTTATGTACGGCTTACTGTACTTAGAGCATATCACCATATACAGTTGGCAATGTTGAGGCTGTTTTGCAACAGCATGATGTACTAAGACAACAGACACCTTCAGACATCAGACACTGAACAGACATGGAATCTACACAAACATCAATATATGTACACATATGCAGTCTACATCAGTAAGTGCACTAGCAGGTCAAGAGGATACATTCCACACCTTCCCCATGCCATGTGTGAAACATAGCAGAGTATTACACCATAATGGATGTTGTATTCATGTATGGTAGGACACCACCATCTTCACCGAGTAGCCAAGTGTATATATATGACAACAGCACATATCAGCAAGACACACACAGCATTATTCCATGTCATGCTCCTACAAAGTGTTACTTGACAGTGCCATGGTGAAGCCAGGGCACTGTAATGGTCAACAGTGAGCACATCATATTTACCACACACACCTCATGTTTACCGGAAGAGTGCCAGCAATGTGCTCTGTTAGAGCTAGGCAGTACACTCATTCAAGCATGTGTGAGGTCTGTGGCTTGTAAACATCTCACCCCAGCATGTACTGGCTATTGTGGTACTAAGGTTAATGTCCAGACAGCACACAGCATGCATGACTTGCAATTGTTGACATGGGGTATATGTAGGAGCTGTGGCCACACATGGCTGTACATGTCATGAACAAATCACCTGTGACTACTCAGGAACATACAGAGCAGAGCTGGAGTTCCCTGAGTCTGTCAATACAGGCTTTGTGTAGGCCCTTTGATCCTGTTATTTGGGTATGTTTGTAGACATTGCATTAGGTGGACATGTCTAATGACATACATGCCACATGGGGTGTTGTATGATATGATAGGTGTCATGGATGACCAGTAGAGAGGGGATATTACCTCTGTTAACATAGATATCAAACCTTATGATGTCTGCCATGTGCATGTGTGTAAAGACTGTAGCCACCTGTATGTAGAAAGGATAACGAAAGCTAAGGTAATGCAATTTATGTTGCATGAGTGTGGGATGTACATATCCAGGGCAGGTACAGTTAGGTCATATCCAACCATGAGGGTGTTGTTTACTAGTGTAGAGCAACAGTTGGCCGTGTTAATGCTGACAACATCCGAGGGACCCTGGTATGTGTACAACTGAGCTGGTTACAAACAGTGGTATTATTGCATTGCATAACACATTATGCAGCTGTGTCTGTACATGGGTACTTTGCACAGTTGATGTAGGCCTAGGTACAGTCCACCAGTCGAGGGTTATCTGGTGGTCTACCATAGTATTCATACCACATAAGGATGTGTGTTGGTAGTCTGGGGACAAGGTGGTGGATGTATATGAGGATACAACCTAGAATGCAGCATTTGCCACTGTCACCTGTACCTGACTCATCTGTGATGCATTATGTCAGAGTAGTGGTCTTTACATGTGAGTAGCCTTTATGAATATGTGTACACCACCACCTGGAATGGTCCATACCACTGTTATGGCCCACATGTCTGGATCTGAGTTATATGGTGGTAGTGCAATTGTGCACTACAGAGCCTTCGGCCAGGTGTTCCTCACTGCACAGATGTCAGTATTCCCCATTGTAGGTTCTACATTGAGCAAATGGATTACTAAAGCCACACATCTAGCACTGGTTAGCATAAGCATCCAATGCAATTGTCTTGTAGGTGTCAGGGTGTTACTTCTGGGTGTAGGACATTTGCCTTGGAATGCGGCTATATAGATAAATGCGACCTAGGTATTATCCACACATACATGAAATATGGATGCATGTGCTCTGTGTTGAAGGCTTGTCGTTCAGTCATG
>NC_056749.1:578244164-578246664 GCF_019279795.1 Protopterus annectens
CAATGACATCCGTTCATGTGGACAGCCATGTGTGCTACACCTAATGTATGTCTACTATATCTCTGTTGCAGATGTCACTCACCAGCACACATATATGTTCTTACAGCACACCAAGATGTCAGCTTTGTGGCACATGGAGTAACCGCATTCACTTGTAATAGTAATGAGTTTTGGTTTGAACCCCTGTACTGGTAGGTGTGTGACAGACGATGCTTAGGTTTTAGTTGCCAAGCCCTTCTCTGATGTACTTTGCCAGTGTCTGTCCCTCCCACACACTCTCTGGTGGATGTGGAGTTGTACACCTGCTCAGCAACAGCTTGTGTTTTGTAAGTGATGGTCATGATCAGGTGATGGCCACGGCACCTATTGCAGTCCTCCCCTAGCTAATTGCATGTGGAACAGCTGTGATGATGTTCCCATAGCCAATCGCATAGAAACACAGTACAATATCTAGGAACATCATGTTGGTGTTTGCCCATGACAGTCGCTGTGAGTGGTACCTGGATCTGGTGTTTGGTAAACAGCATCACAGATTATATCTGGATGTTCCTCAAACAACATACACAGTGGGAAATAGTCTAAAGACGGGAGGGTGATGTGTCAGACATGACTACAGCATGTAAGTGTAGCTATGCTTCATTGAGACTACTGCCAGTTTAACAAGTTGTGTGTGGTAATGGCTATTCTGCATGTTTTAAAACTGACAAGATAGTGCTCTGTTTGTGAGGAGCCCCCATCTGTAGGGCCATCTGTGGACTGGTCAGTGTGTGGAACCATTTGTTTCCTGTGTTACTCACTGAACATACATCTGTGAACTGCAGGAGCATAGTGTGAGGATTGCAGTCAGTACATGGTGATAGTTATGAGTTACTGGCATCACATCCCTGATTGGACATATGTCACACGAAACAGTGGTATGACAGACACTGTCTGGGGTTCTTAGTGACATGCCAATAATAGGCCACTGTTCATAGCTGCAGTCACAAGTCTTCTACACTTTGCACAGATGTCATGCAGTATATATGCATGTGTTATGCTCCCTCTGCAAATGTATACCATTTGTTTTGTTGGGTTGATGGTCATATCTATGCATGCTGTTATAAGTAATTCTGAATGCTGTTGACTATTACTAAGCCATATCTGTGTTAAAACCGCAACACCATAGGCTGTATGGGCTTGAAGGACCTGGCAGAACCTCCTGTCCAACTTCAGCTGGCCATGGCACCGGGTGCCAGCACACCTGGGGCCCAGCCTTGGCCCTCCACCTCTGTTGGCTCTGCACCACTTTCTGGTGGAACCACCACTGAGGATGGGGTTTGTCCCCCCTGGGAGCAGGTCCAGACAGGAACATGTCTGCTGTCATACAGTCCCGGGTGTGGTGCATAGGGGACTCAATAAGGGGTTTCGAGGCCAGATACACCAGCTCGAGGGCAGAGTGTCACATTTACAGGGTGAGCCTGTCCTTCCTAGACAGCCCCCAGCACTGCCACCTTTGCGGCTGTTTTGGTGCAGTGGTGGCTGCCCTGGCTGGGCACCTCCATCCCACTGTTTCCATCTGGGGGCTCATGGGCTTCTGACTGCCAAACACCCCTCCCTGTCCAAGGTGTATCCCCCCACGTGTCATATACCGACCCTGTATGCTGTCTTGTCTGTCATCCTACCCAACCTATCCTCCACGAGCATGCCTACTCTCCTTCCCCCACATCCCACTCTCACCCTATGGAAACAAAAGGCCAATTGGTTCCTAGAACAACATTTGCCCCCATACATAGCTGTCCATTTCACACACGTGTCCACCACTGGACACATGTAACCCTTTTAATATGCATCACAACATACTCCAATTGTCCTCACCCCTGTCTCTCAAGCACACAATCCTGGTATGCACATAACTCCTAAAGGTTCCAGGTACACGTGATGCAGACAACCCCATTGTACACACAACACTACTGGTCCATCTATGGTTACCCCATTTACCTTTTTCATGATGATGATGTTGCACACAGCACCTTGCAAGAGTACTGTTCTCACATAATGGTTGGACAGGAACTGTTGTGTTAATGTAAATAAAATGCACAGAGTGATGCATTTGGCCAATGTACAAATGTTTGCATGTATTAATGACACATGTCTGTCTGAGGGAGTCTCGATATTACATAGGACAACACCACTACATAATACAGGAGTTGCTGGTATTTCCCTTTTCATTATTTTGTAATGCTTTGTCACATGGGATGTTCTTGATATATCTATATATATGTATGTATCTATATCTGGGCATAAACACACACACATACATCTACATGATGGAGTACATTTCCTATACTGTTGAATGACTGCGCAGGATGATATGTTTGTGATAAGATCCGATGTCTGTATATCTACCATGGCTTAGTGGTAAATCACAATAGCTGTGTGTACAGGGTCCTGGTTTTGAGTCTTGCAGAGGCCATTTATTTTGTTGCTGGGCAGAACAAGGCCATTGGATATGGAGCAATTA
>NC_056749.1:578251664-578264164 GCF_019279795.1 Protopterus annectens
CTCACACCTGCTCAGCGTGATAGGAATACGCTGACAGCACTATATAATACTGGGATTGCTGTTGATTCCCTTCTCATTCCTTTTGTATGCTTTATTGTTACATCATTCTTTCTTCATACATATATATATGTGTATATTTATATATATATATATATATATATATATATATATATATATATATATATATATATATATATATATATATGTATGTAGATAATATATATATATATATATATATATATATATATATATATCTATATATGTGTATATATTATATATCTGTACATACTTATATACATTTCCTATGCTGGGCACTGCTTAGACCCACGCAAGGGCACTCAGACTTGCTTACTGGTACTTATATATGTTTACTGCTGCTTATTTGTGCTTACACCTGCTTACTAGTGCCTTATTCATTATGACAGTGCCACTTTGATTGAATGATATTTAAGTTAAAGATCTCATGCGATACTCTTATGTCGGCTTTACAGCAAAATGACATTCATTCCACATGGAAAACGATATGTGCTATTGTTGAGCTTGAACCGTTAATGCCTGTTCGTTAGGTGGATGCTCTACAGACTACAGTATTGACATTTACGTTGATTCCGCATGTTTTTCTCTATTTGAATGAATTTGATGTGTAAGCTACACTCGGTGGAGGGCAGCGATGTGCAAACATGCTGCGCTTTGCTTACACCTTCGATATTGCAGCATTTCAAATGTATAATAGGGACACGGGGAATCTAATTGTGAAAGTTCTATGGACAGGGCTCAACATTCCACTATGTGCTTGTGTGTTTACTACTTCAATTTTATTTCATTGTTCGTGGACACTCTTGTATGCTTAGCATACATTTTGTTATCCACGGACACTGAATTACTGACTTACTATTAGAGGCGGGTTCTACTAGTAGGCATGGTAGATTTTGCAACTGTCGGGGCATGTTTACGCCTTCGTAGAGCACTTGTACATGCCCCCTGCACTCGTACATGTTTCTTGTGCACATCGAGGGTGCGGAGGCGCACCCTCATACATATTCATATGACGCTGCTGCACTATCTGTAGTGAGTACGCTCGGTGCAAGCCTAAAACTGTCCTTGCGCCAAGCTTCTTGAATCCCAGGGAATGTGTTCATTTTTGGAGATGAGTATTATCTGCAGAAGGTTGGCATGGCTATTGGCACAGCTTGTTCCAATAGCTACGCCAACCTGTCACCGGTACAATGGGAAATGACTACTATTCTTTCCAACAATGCTTTTAGTGCTTCGATAGCATGGTACAAGCGCTTTGTGGATGATATTTTTTTTGCTGTGGTGTGACACCGAAGATCGTTTGAAATCATTTTTAAGTTACATTAATCGGGTCAACACTTTTCTTAGGTTTACCTCCAAATACTCCTTGAGTGAGATTGAATTTTTGGATATCAAAGTAAACAGAGATCATATGCATTCTGTCTCATCTTTGTTATATAGGAAACCAGTAAGAAAGAAAAATATCTTACATAATAGGAGCATGCACCCTAGACATACCAAGCGAAATGTGCTAAAGGGACAGATATATCACATCATGCGTTTGCATAATGATGATGACCAGCTGAGACTTGCATTAATTACACTTAAACGTGAGTTTCTTAAAAGAGGGTATAGTGAAAGTGATATTGAAAATGAAATAAAGAATGCATGGAGTGAGAGGCAAGGTAGGTGTGCACTGCATTATATTAAGAGAGACAAGTGGCCTGAGATAGGGGTTGAAATAGGAGCATTGGCTCCATATAATAGTAACACTATGGCCAATGCAGTGAGAATGTACCTCACCTTTGCCAGCAATATCAGTATAGTTTGTGATGTAGTTAAGAACAACTGGGACATCCTATCGACTGTTAGTGAGTTAGAAGGAGTGATAGGTAATACACCCAGTTTTGCTTTTCGTAACAATAGATCATTGAAAAGCCATCTTTGTTATAAACCCCAAGATACCTTCAGATCCATCATATCCAATAAATTAGGCACCCATGCCTGCAGAAGATGTATGGCATGCACGCATATTTACAAAGGATCATTGTTTGTACACCCCAGTTTAGGTTTTATAATTGTCTGCAGCTGTTATGTAGACTGCACAACTAAAAATGTGGTGTATTTTTGTTATTGCACACTATGCTATTCCTTCTATATTGGTAAAACCAATCGTTCACTTAAAGAAAGGATTCTAGAATATCTAAAGGATATAAGGAATTGTAAAGAAAGTAATGCATTGGCACTGCATGTTAAGAAGGAAGGCATTGGCCATGCATTTAGATTCTTGGTGTTAGAGATTGTAAAGACTAGTATGAGAGGAGGGGATTTATATAACAAAACTGACGGTATTGAGCAAAGGTGGATCTTGTTTTTTCAGGTGGACAACCCTCCAGGTTTGAATAGCAGGGTTTCTCTTAAACCTGCTTTGAAATCTAGGAACCTTAAGCACTAGCAGTATTACATTTGTGTACAGATACTTAGTTTAAATTTGTCATATGGATTTTTAACTTAGATACATGTTTTAATGTTTATTATATTTTTTTAAGACAGAAATTGTTGTGTTAGTTTAAACCAAAGTTTTAATCAGGGCATGTGACTGATTGGTGAAGTACATGATTGGTTTGATTGAGTTACATCACACTATTTAAATAGTCTACTTTGTTTTTAAAAATGTATTCTGATGAAGCGGCATTTGGCCGTGAAAGTGCTTTCTATTTGTTTGTGTTAAAGTATTCTGCCATGTGCATTCATTGTTTTCCTTTGTTTTTGACTCAATCCTTCTAACGTTGGCTACTTTATTCGGTAGTGGAGTTTTTTCGACATTATTTTAATTGTGTCAAATGCCTTGGTCTGGTCAAGGTAGACAGTATGCAATGTTTTACCCTCATCCATGCCCTTAGTGACTTTCTCAAAGAAGTCCACCAGACTTAGTAGGCAAGACCTGCCCTTGACAAATCTAAATTGTGTTGGGCTGGATCCAGTCTTTTGAGGTTTCCTATGTTATGATCACTCAGGTCCATGATTACTTTTTCCATGGTCTTGCATATAAGATCAGTCATACTTATGGATCTGTAATTTCCAGGGTCAGTCGATGGTCCCACTTTATGCAGAGGGATGGCTGTTGCTGTCCTCCACTCTACGGGAACAAAGCCAGTCTGGAGGCTGTGGTGAAATAGAGATTCTAGTGGGCCTGATTGGTCCTGTTTCAAGCTGCTTAAGAGGCATTCTTGCATATCATCAGGAGCCATCAAAGCCACGTTTTTAACTTTATAGAGTGCAGTGATGACTTGCTGTTTGGTGATAACTGGTGAAAGAATGATGGGGGGTGTTTCTTGGGGGGTAACTGGAGTTGAAGGAAAGATAAAATTTGATCTGAATTAATCAGCAGCAAATTTGCTATATCTTCTGGCTGAGTATAGGTAATGCTACCTACATCTAATTTTGCACATTGTTGGATGTTGCCCTTAAGATTGTGGAAGTAACTGAAAAATACCTTGTGGTTATTCTTTGCTTGGGAGGCTATTTTTATCTTAAAATCTGCTTTTGAAGACCTGACTAGTTCCCTGATTTGCTTGTTTACACTAATGAGGGAGTTTTTGCTCTGTTGCTCACATTCTGTCTTACGTCTAGACAGGATTTTCTTTCTTTTGTTGTGCATCCTCTTAATACCAGGGGTTCATCAGGGTGGCTTTTTTTTATGGTTTGACCTAAGTTTATTTCTGTCTGGTACTGCAATTTCTTTGCATTTGTTTTTATGGTTGTACAGGGCTTTTGTGTACATCTCTGAATAGACTTCTGTATTTTCTTGGTTTGGAGGAGCTTGGAAACAAGCTATGCTGTCACTTAATAGAAGGTAGTTTGCCTAAGAGAAGTTCTTAAACTTTTTTGGGTTAGGTGGTAGTGGGGGGGTCTAGTTTTATATTTTATTTCAAGAGAGACTGCTTTGTGATCTGATCTAACCATTGATGATATCATACTTGGGGGGTGCAGCACTGTCCCATATCCGTGAGCACCCGACCTAGGATATTTATACCCCTAGTGGGAGTGTAGACTAGCTGCTCCAGGGCATTTGCATTTACAAAGTGAAGAAATCTTTGGGCCTGCATGTTATTGGTCATGTATGCTTCACAGTTACTGGAGGGTTAGATAAAATCACCCATAATATGCTATTGGGTTGGATGGTGAGTGATTCTAGTAACTTCAGGTATGATGTATGAGTTGCCTGGTTCATGGTGGGGTAGCTAGCAAGAATATGGTAATGGACGTTTCCCATGGTTAGTTGGACATAGAGTAGCTCAAGCATGTCATATTGTTTGTCCAGTTTTGAGTCATGCTTATCCTTTTATGTAGATGGATACACCTCCAGCTTTTGCTCTTTCATGTGCAGTGGGTGATTGGAATTTATGAAATGTGTTATAGCCATGCACTGCCAGAGAGCTTCCCATGGCTTTGAACCATGTTTCAGTAACTGCACAGATGTCAGTACTCTCCAGGGTGAGGAGTGCTTCCAGGGAGTACAATTTCTTGTAGAGACTCCTAGCATTGAGCACTAATACCTTTATCATGTCCTAAGAAGATTTTGCTGTTTTGGAAGGTCTGTCTGTTTGTCATTGTCTAAAAAAAGGCACTATAGAGGTATATAATGTTTTGGCCAATATCCAAAAGCCTAGTGGTGACAGGTAAAGACCATCCCTTGCAAAGCAGTGTGGCCTGTTAACCATGTTCTCCCAGGTTGACAAATATGAGACCCCTTTAGAATAACACCAGTAGCTAAGCCAATTGTTGCAGTCAATCATTTTCTGTTGGTATTGTGACATCATCCTTGGAGATGGTAAAGTGCTGCTCATCTTTAGACTTATACCTGCTTGTGACATATATTCTAAGAGTTCAATCATGTCTCACTTCATATAGTACAGGGAGGTATGTCTCAGGTCATTTACATCCACATGGAATATGACAGAGTCATACTGGTACTTGAAGTTAAGTGAACTAACTGCTTGCATGATCTGGCAGATCCTAGCCACTGACAGGTAACTAACTGTGACTCTTTCTTTATCCATCCTGGTGAGAGTGACATCAGTGTGTCTCACAATGGAGTCTCCTATGACCAGAATATTAGGCTGTGGGGTCTTATGGGCTTGTTAGTTGAGACACGACACACACTGCACATTTCCAGGGATTTCTCTGGAACAGGCTAAACCTTTTTCCCTGGAGCTCAGCAAAGCTTGCAGACCTAGCCTGCATTCCAGAAGTGTTTTACTTGTATCTAGTACCATCTATGCAAAGTTACGTACCTACTGATTGCTAAATCACACAAGTTATTTTGAGTAATCACTACTGATTTTTGATTTTGTGTGCATTTCAGTGATTTTTTTAAACTGCTGTTTCTCTCACTGAAAATGCTGTTAGACTGTCTTGAAATTGCCTTAAGTAAGGAATTTCTAGCTAGTTATTTAAAGGGGTTGTGTTAGCATTGCACTTGTGGGTCTCTTTTACTATGTTTTTACATTAGGAGGACTGAGTTTATTAATCTTGTGAAAGGAGGTGCTTGTCTGTTCTACCTGAACTGGGAAACACACAAAAGGGCTCATAGTGTAGTCATTTTATTGGGCAGAGGGTTCATTATTTAGCTTTCTGTTTTTCTGTGCTGCTTTACATTTTACATGTTTGCACGAGTTTGCAGTGTCCTGAACAGTAGCAAATATCTAGAAAGCAAATGTTTGCTGCAGAATGGTCCATAAACCTGTAACCTATAAAGCAGCAATATAGCACAAATACCTTGTGTGTTGACAAGCTAGTTGGGTGTCGAGTGGCAATACCTACAGATTTAGTAGAAGTCAGTACTGTGCAAAACATTAAAGTCAGTAGAATTTAGTATTGTTCTGTTATCTGTATTTATTTGCATGTATTGCAAGTATTATGCCTCATATGTATTACATTGTATTCTCAGTTTGATGTAACTAATCACACTGCTTTGTATATATTTGTAATTTACTTGTTTGTATTTGTCATTGGAGCTTTTCTCCCTGGGTCTCCACTGAAAACGGGCTGTTCTTGGCCCAGTGGACTTCCCTGGTCATCAAACTGAAATAAACAAACAAATAAATAAATAAATCTGTCCCAGTAAAGAAGCTTTAGTTTCATAGTTTCATAGTTTCATAGTTTGGTACTAGGCTATCTGCCCTGGGGCATTTATAAGCCTAGCCATAGTGATGTGGCTTTCGCCACCCCATGTAATGGTACAAAAGTGTACAGAATAGATTTAGAATACTGTGCCTCTGTCTAGTAGTGACACAGTGAAGACCCTCCTTCCATAATAGAATTAGTTTACTGTGCCTCTGTCTAGTAGTGACACAGAGATGACTCCTGGGGTAAACCTACGATCTCCCATCCACTCGTCAAGATTTCTCTTGAAGAGTGTCAGTGAGGGGCTCTGCCTAACATAAACTGGGATTCTGTTCCAGAGTATGGGAAGCCTCTGAGTTATGAATCTGTCCCTCCAGCATGTCCTGTTCATATTTGTGCTGAGGTTCAAATCTTTAGCTCTCGTGGTTCTGATGGATTTGGATTTTTTGAGGTGGAGCATGTCCATCAATTCCTGATTGGACATGGCCTTGTACATCAGGCACAGATCACCTCTGAGTAGGCGGTATGCTACTGAATAGAGTTGGAGTCTCTTTAGTTTGGCAGCATATGATATATGTTGGAGACCCTTGATCCTCTTGGTGAGGTACTTTTGGGGTCTATCTAGCTGTTGCAAGTGCCGGTTGAGGTACATACCAAATGGGGCATTGTACTCAATCATGGGCCTGATAAGGGAGGAGTACAGGGGCACAATGACCTCCTTTGATCTGGATGTGAATCCCTTCATGATAAGGTGGGCAAAGTAGAAAGTCTTTCCAGCCACTTTGGCAATGTGGGTGTCAAATGAGAGGTCACTATCGACTTGGGTCCCCAGGTGTCTGATTACTTTTTCTTGTACTCAGTGGGTTACTGCCTATGTGATAGTTTGTGGGCACTTTGTTTTTCCCAAAGGGGATGACTATACATTTTTTGGCATTTAGTTTAAGGCTATGATTCTGGCACCAGTTGTCCGTTTCAGTGAGGCCTTTCTGTAGGATGTATATGTCAGCTGGTGTATCGACTATGGCACCTAGTTTGCAGTCATCTGCGAACTTTGTCAGCCACAACCCACCCATGTTTGCTTTCACATCTGAGAAATAAATGCCGAATAAGAGGGGTCCCAGGACAGAGCCCTGTGGGACACCACTTGTCACTGGCTTTGAGTCTGACATGGCTCCAGCGATTCTGACTTTATGGGTTCTATCCTTTAGCCAGTTTGCCACCCATCTTGTGACATATGGATTTACATTTAAGCTGTTGAACTTGTCTATGATGCCAGAGTGGGGTATTGTGTCAAAAGCTTTAGCCAAGTCCAGGTAGGCTGTATGGACTGCTTTGCCCTCGTTAATGGCTCTAGTGACAGTTTCGAAAACGTCAACCAGGTTTAAAAGGCAGGATCTGCCTTTTACAAAGCCGAACTGGGTGGGATCAAGTGTCTGTAAGTCCCCAATGTCTCTGTTTATTAGTTCCATAATGATTCTTTCCATAGCTTTGCAGGCCAGGCTGGTTAAGCTTATGGGGCGGTAGTTACCAGGGTCAGTAGAGGTGCCTCATTTGTGGAGTGGGACTACTGTTGCTGTACGCCAGTTTTCAGGTACATATCCTGTAGTAAGGCTAAGGTTAAATAGCATTTTTATGTGCGGGTTTAGCTCCTCTTGGAGTTCACATAGCACACAACCCGGGATACCGTCGGGCCCCATTGATGCTGTGTTTTTAGCTTTGCTGAGGGCGGTTCTCACCTGGACATCTGAGATGACAGGGAGGTTACAGTCAGCTGCGATAAGTATTTCATCTTTTGGGGGTGAGGGAGGGGAGAAATTTGCACTGAACCTGTCTGCCAGAATGTTGGCAATATCTGTGGGTTCAGTGTATTTTTGTCATTGTGAACTAACTCTGAACATATCTGAGGGTTTCCGCCCAGGTTTCTAACATAGCTGAAGAAGGCCTTGTGGTTATCTTTAGTGTCCATAGCAATTTTTCTCTCAAAGTTAGCCTTGGATGTTTTTATGAGAGAATGTACCTTTCTACTAGTGCTGATCAGAGATGCCTTCTCTTTATGGGATTTTGCTCTGTCGTGCAGTAGCTTCCTTCTTTTGTTATACAATTTGTTTATGGCTGGGGTCCACCAGACAGGACGCCTGCCCTTGGTGGAGAGGTCTTGGTTTTATTTGGGATTGCATGATCCATGCATTCTTGGAGATGCCCGTAGAAAGCATTTGTGAAGGATTCTGCATTGTGGGATGTGGTTTCCACTGTCCCAGTGGGCTTAAAGGATACCATCTCAGTTTTAAGAAATTTAAAGTCAGCTTTTGAGAAGTTTTTCACTGTAGTCTTTTGTGTTGGGAGCGGAGGTGGGATATGTATATCCAGGGTGATTAGTTTGTGGTCAGACCTCACTAGTGAAGGGTATACTTCTGGTGTGGAGCACTTTGTCCCCATGTTTGTGATGATCAGGTCTAGTATATTATCTCCCCTTGTGGGAGAGGTGACTAGCTGTTCCATTGCGTTTGAATTTATGAATTCCAGGAACCTTTAGGCTAGGGTGTTTGGGCTAGAATAATGCACCCAGTCTATGTTAGGGTAGTTGAAGTCTCCCAATATGATGGTGTTTGGTGAGACATTCATATCCTCCAATGTCTTCAGGAAGGCTGAGTGGGGTTTCTAAGATTGGGAGGGTGGTCTGTAACATGCTACCAGTTGTATAGCAGTTTTGCCTACGGTTAGTTGCACCTGGATGGTCTCTGATGGTTCATGTGTTGCCACTAACCTGGAGGTGTGGGTGTCCTTGATGAATATGGACACTCCCCCTCCCTTTTTGGTTTGGCCCGAGTTTTGGGGCCGAAACGCATGATACGTGGTATAGCCTGGTAGTGCTGGGGTGCTCTCAGGAGCCTTGAACCAGGTTTCAGTTACTGCACAGACATCGATGTCCTCCATACTGAGGAGTGCCTTGAGAGCCTGCATCTTGAGATTTAGACTTCTGGCATTGAGCAGCATTGCCCTTAATTTTTTTCCATTTTTGTTTTCTAAGGAGGTGGGTTTGTCTTTTGAGCCTTGCCTAAAAAAGGCACTATGGGGGAGGCAAGAGCCTTAGCCAATATCCGGAAGCCCAGTGGTGACAGATGCAAGCCGTCCCTTGCGAAGCAGCGTGGCTTGTCCAGCATGTCATCCCAAGCAGACAGACATTGGATCCCCTTAGAATGACACCAGTATTTGAGCCAATTATTAAAGCTGGTCATCTTGTCTTTGTATTGTTAGTCTGCACAAAGAAAGTACCCTTAATAGCCTTCTAACTCCAACATATCACCCCATTGTAGCTCATAAATCAAAGGATTGGACAGTATGGATATGCAGTTTCCAACTTCTCTATAGCAGGCTTGGTGGATAGGGACATCTTGAGACAATGTAGCAATTGTTTCATGATTAATGACAGCAACTTAATCCTTAAATAAACACAGTATGCGAGAGATGTACTTACACAATGACACTGGAGGCTAAACTCTCTCAAAAGTGCACATCAGGTTGTTGAAACCACACACACAGCACACAAATAGACTAACATATGCTGAGGCACTTAAAATAATTCATCCTAAACAACAAAGATTGCCTAGACCATCCTTTGTCAAAGCTGTCTCTCAGTAAGCCCAAAGGCACTTAGAATAAACAACACCTAGCACCACACATGCTGTCGCTCTCAGTGGAACCCCAATCACTAAGCCCCTAAGACAAGCAAACACACTTCCCAGAACTCTCATCATAGCAGACTCCATTGTAAGATATAGTGATGCCCCTCTAACCAGGCTAAACAAGGAGAAGAGAACTGGTACTTACCTATCTAAGGATCCACCAAATCACACACAAACTGAAGTCATTATACCACCGGTACTAGTATGATTCCATCATAGTCCATGTAGGAGTAAATGACCTGAGATGTTCCTGCCTGGACTACATGAAGTGAGACATTATGGAGCTTTCAGACTATGTATCTCAGGCTGGTATGAGCCTAGCACTGAGCAGCATATTACCGTCACCAAGGACGATAGCACAATATGAACGAAAAAAAAGACTTATTTCAACAACTGGCTGTCTTTCTGGTGTCATTCAAAGGAGATCCAACATTTTGTCAGCTTGCGAGGACATAGTCAAGAGACCACATTGCTTTGCCAAGGATGGTCTGCACCTTTCATCTCTAGGCTTTTGAATACTGGATGAAACTTTATTTGCCCCATAGTGTCTTTTTTAGGTAATGCCAAATTGACAAATTTGCTGTCATAGCAAACTCAACTTAACTGAACCTCAAGGTGTTACTGCTCAATGCCAGGAGCCTAAATATAAAACTACACTCCCTCCAAGCCCTCCTCACACTCAAGAATGCAGTCATCTGTGCAGTTACTGAGACATGGTTCAATGTAATATAGAGTACACTGGCAGTGCAGGATTTCAGTGCCTTCTATACTTTTAGACCAATAGCTGCACAGACAAAAGCTAAAGGTGGAGGTGTCTCAGTATATCGATCAATAACAAGCATACCTCTAGGATGGTCACACAGGATGTTTCTCCACGTGTAGATCACCACAGATAAAATTCCATACCATATCCTAGCCAGCTACAGGTCACCCTTCATTCCCCAGGAAGATCACAATGCATACTTGGACCTAATGGAGACACTTACCATCTAACCTAACACCTTACTCATGGGAGGCTTTCTTTAACTCTCTATGGACTGGGAATCCTGCACAGCCTCAAATCTACAGGCACAGAGATTCCTGGACTTCATAAACACAAACACCCTTGACCAAATAATGAATATGCTTACTAGAGGCTCCAAAATACTGGACCGCATGTTCACAAATATGGGAAAACACTGCACCACTCCCTCCAATATTTCCTCTTCCCTGGTATGTTCCAGCTGTAAAGCTGTCTCCTTTGAAATCAAAATCAACTTTATAATCTCATTAAAACCAGTAACAGGAACTATTTAAAGACAAATTACCTGTTATTGAGTGATGGTTTGTCAAAATTTAATGCTCCTTCAAACCCTGGGAACATAAGAGGCTACACTGAATTGCTCTCAGAAGCTCTTTGCAACCATGTCAGTGGCTGCATAGAAGCTGCTGTGCCTACCAGAAGTAAGACCTGGACTAGCCACAGAGACAAACTGCTCTGGTGGTGTCCTAAATTAAACAGGATATACAACAAATGAAAAATATGGCAAAAATCAAGAAGGGTAATTCCCATCAAGATAAAAACGCTCTCATCAAAATAAATAGGCAACTAAGAGGGCTAATTAGGTCAAGCAAAGTCAACACTGAGATTAAGATAGCCTCCCAGGTGAAAGATAACCATAAGGCCTGTGGTTATGGCCAAAGGCTATGTTAGAAACCTCAAAGGTAATACCAAGCAATGTGCTATACTGGTTGTTAATGGTGCCACATTCACTGAGCCTGGTGATATAACAAATTGGACAAATTAATTTCCGACTTTACTCCCTGTCAGCACCCCCAAAAACAAAATACCCTCAAACATAACCTCTCCATCTATAACTAGGGAGCATGTACTTGCTGCACTCACTAAAGCCAAGAACCCAGCCTCAATGGGCCCTGATAACATCCCAGATGCCTCTTGAATCGTGTAAAATATGATTTATCAGGACCCCTGGAGTAATTGTTTAACTGTAGTTTTAAAACAGGCTTTATGCCATGTGAATAGAGGATTGCAGTGGTTATCCCCTTCATAAGGGAGGACCTCCACCAGATCCAAAACTACAGTTTATAGTCTTATTTGCAAAGCCACAGAAATAATTATCATGGAAATTATCAACAAGGACATAGGAGACCTCCAGACACTGGATCCATCCCAGTTTGGCTTTGTCAAAGGAGGGTCATGCTTACTGAATCTGGTGGATTTCTTCAAAAAGGTCACTAAGGCAATGGATGATAGGTAAATGATGCACACTGCCTACCTAGACCTGCCTAAGGCATTTTATACAATATTCCACTCGGGCATTATGAAAAAACTTATGGCATTAGGCATAAACTCCTTTATAACATGCTGGATAGCTAGCTGGTTCACTCATAGGACCCAGGAAGTTAGAATCAATAAGGCCACCTCCAGAAAGATACCAGTCACCAGTGGACTCCTCCAGGGCTCTGTGGTAGGCTCACTCCTCTTTGGTATCTACTCTCGGATGTCAAAGCCAGTGTCAAAGACCTCTGGCTAACCATGTTCGCAGGTGATCGCAAACTTGAAGAAGTCATTGAATCCCCCAAGATGAGAACACCCTTCTGGAAGGTCTAACACAAGAAAATGCTTGGTGCCAAAGCCATGGCTTAAAACTTAGTACCAAGAAAAGCATTATA